>NC_088402.1:54310773-54400773 GCF_034236695.1 Oncorhynchus nerka
TGAGGGATAGTCACAGTCTGGGATAGTCCCCGTGAAGGGTAGTCACCGTGAGGGATAGTCCCCGTGAAGGGTAGTCACCGTGAGGGGTAGTCACCGTGAGGGATAGTCCCCGTGAGGGGTAGTCACCGTGAGGGATAGTCCCCGTGAAGGGTAGTCACCGTGAGGGATAGTCCCCGTGAAGGGTAGTCACTGTCAGGAGTTGTTGCTGTGAGGGGTAGTCACTGTCAGGGGTAGTCACCGTGAGGGGTAGTCACCGTGAGGGATAGTCACAGTCAGGGGTAGTCACCGTGAGGTGTAGTCACCATCAGGGGTTGTCACAGTGTCCAGGTTCCCCTCTCAGCTGCTCCCTTCTGCTTCTTCTTAGGTCTGCTCGTCATTCCCCTACCTTGCTCCTCTCCTCTCCTCTCTTCTCTTCTCTTCTCTTCTCTTCTCTTCTCTTCTCTCCTCTTCCTCTCTTCTCCTTTCTCATTTCCTCTTCTCTCCTCATCTCCTCTCTCATCTCTTCTCTTCTTTCCTCTCCCTCTCCTCTTTCATCTGGGCTGATATCGCTGCCAGGAAGCCACTCAGTTATAACTAACCATGGTCCACTGATGACCAGGATCACTATGTAATACAACCAAGAAGGGGACAGTTGGGGACAGTTGATGTCAGACAGAAAGGCGAAAGTGGATCTGAGGATAGGGAGGAGGGAGGAGGGAACACAAAAACAATGTGGTGGAGACAGGAGGAGAGAACCCAATCATGTTTGTACAGGCAGACAGTGTACGATACGTGAAGAATGCCTGTCGTTGAATGTGTTGTGAAGGTGTAACGTCAAGGTTTAACGAGGGGATGCTGGTAGCTGACGGGAGAAGGGACATTGTTAAACCGCTGTGTTCGGATGTGTTCGCATTGCAGACAGACTGTGTGAACTACGTGAAGATGGTCCACCACTACAACCGCACTCACCTGTACACCTGTGGAACCGGAGCCTTCCATCCCACCTGCGCCTTCGTAGAGGTGGGACAGAAGATGGAGGTAAGAGACACACACACACACACACACACACACCTCCAGCTCATATGCCCTCCTACTATTCCCTGGCTCTCTTTGTTTCATCCACACAGTAGAGACCATGTAGGAGCAGCTATCTGAGCTCAAACTGTGTGTCTACGGCTGTACTCCACCCTGTAACCCCATCTCCTCCTACACACTGCCCCCCCCCTTTCTGTCTCGCCTCCAGGACCACGTGTTCAGGATCGACCCGTCCAAAATGGAGGATGGGAAAGGGAAGAGTCCATACGACCCCCGTCACCCTGCAGCCTCAGTGCTGATAGGTGAGCCCAGCCCCTCAGTCCCCCTCTCCGACGGAGTCGGTGGAAGTTGCTGATAGAGGGTCAAATCCTTTTCCTCCTCCTAACGGTTTAGAATGGGAAGTAGCCAGGTTAATCTGATCCTAGATCAGAGGTCCCTTTGGTGGTTCTAAATGGCACTGCAGTCACTTACACAGGTAGCATAGCAACTTCATGTTGTCCATAGCAACCTCATGTTGTCGTCCTCTCCTCCCGTCTCCAAGGTGACGAGCTGTATGCGGGCGTGGCCACTGACCTCATGGGTAGAGACTTCACCATCTTCCGCAGTCTGGGGGGACGACCCTCCATTCGCACCGAACAACACGACTCACGCTGGCTCAACGGTGTGTGTGTGTGTGTGTGTGTGTGTGTGTGTGTGTGTGTGTGTGTGTGTGTGTGTGTGTGTGTGTGTGTGTGTGTGTGTGTGTGCAAAAGCTATCAGCATAAAAACGTTCTGAAAATGTTGATCTGTTTGTCCAATTTGCATCATCGTGCTTCACACTGCCCTCCAATTGCTGATCCTTTCTATTCCATGCCAAGTGACGCACCCCGACATTATTACTGAAAGAGAAAGAGAGTGTGTGTGAACTGTATGTCAAAGTGCGTGTGTGTACCTATGTAAGTTAGTGTCGCGGATACTTTTCGGAAAATTCCTATGAGAGCACATTTGTCAGCATATCTCGGCCCGTGTCTGATTGTGCATCATGTGGTAACATTTTCTATGAGACACACATATAACGCCTCGTGTACGGCGCACTTGGAAAGTATTCAGACCCGTTGCTATGCGACTCGAAATTGAGCTCAGGTGCATCCTGTTTCCATTGATCCTCCTTGAGATGTTTCTACAACTTGATTGGAGTCCACCTGTAGTAAATGAAATTGATTGGACATGATTTGGATCGGCACACAACTGTCTATATAAAGTCCCACAGTTGACAGCGCATGTCAGAGCAAAAACCAATCCATGAGGTCGAAGGAATTGTCCATAGAGCTCAGAGACAGCTCTGGAGTTCTAGAGTTCCTCTGTGGAGATGGGAAAACCTTTCAGAAGGACAAGCATCTCTGCAGCACTCCACCAATCAGGCCTTTATGGTAGAGTGGCCAGACGGAAGCCACTCCTCAGTAAAAGAAACAAGATTCTCTGGTCTGATGAAACCAAGACCTCTTTGGCCTGAATACCAAGCGTCACATCTGAAGGAAACCTGGCACCATCCCTACAGTGAAGCATGGTGGTGGTGGCAGCATCATGCTGTGAAGACGTTTTTCAGAGGCAGGGACCAAGGGAAAGATGAACGGAACAAAGTACAAATAGATCCTTGATGAAAACCTGCTCCAGAGCGCTCAGGACCTCAGACTGAGGCGTAGGTTCACCTTCCAACAGGACAACGACCCTACGAACACAGCCAAGACAACGCAGGAGTGGCTTTGGGACAAGTCTCTGAATGTCCTTGAGTGGCCCAGCCAGAGCCCGGACTTGTACCCGATTGATCATCTCTGGAGAGACCTGAAAATAGCTGTGCAGCGACGCTCCCCATCCAACCTGACAGAGCTTGAGAGAATCTGCAGGGAAGAATGGGAGAAACTGCAGGGAAGAATGGGAGAAGCTTGTAGCATCATACCAAAGAAGACTCGAGGCTGTAACTGTTTTTATTTGCAACAATTTCCAAAAACCTCTTTTTGTTTTGTCATTATGGGGTATCGTGTGTAGATTGATGACGGGGTGGGGGGGGGGGACGATTTAATCCATTTCAGAACAAGGCTGCAACGTAGCAAAATGTGGGAAAAGCCAAGGGGTCTGAAAACGTTCCGAATGCACGTGCCTAATACAATTCTTAGAGCTATAACCCTCGCTATGTCCTTCCCCACCAGAGCCTAAGTTTGTGGGTTCGTTCTGGGTGCCGGAGAGTGAGAACCCAGACGATGATAAGATCTTCTTCTTCTTCCGGGAGACGGCGGTGGAGGCTCAGGGCCTGGGGAAGTCCACCTACTCCCGTATCGGACAGCTCTGCAGGGTGAGAACGCCGCTCAGATTACGCCGTGCCTGTATTACACCGTAGCTTACAGTGTGGCGTATCGTAACGTATCCTTAGGCTCTGGCGTACACATACGCTATGCTGTCTCAATGGCACTTGATGTTTAAGTATGTACGGCAATGATTTAGTATCACCGGAATATTTACCTTTGAACTTTGGTCTATAATGTTGTTGCAGAATGATATGGGTGGCCAGCGTAGTCTGGTCAACAAGTGGACCACGTTCTTGAAGACTCGTCTCATCTGTTCTGTGCCGGGCAGTGACGGCAGTGACACCTACTTTGACGAGCTCCGTAAGTAGCCGCTACACTCCGAGTGCGTTATCTGATCCTAGCTGTCGCTCCAGGCCCCACCAGAGCACGGGATTCAACCAATGAAGATTCATCTGAGCTAAATGGACAGAGCCGGGGGGTTATGTTTGTGTTTCTCTGACCTTTGACCTCTACCCTCTGACCGGTGTTCCTCCCACAGGGGATGTGTTCCTGCTGCAGACCAAGGACAGGAAGAACCCTCTGGTCTACACTGTCTTCTCTACCTCCAGGTCAGAGTTCAAACCAGGGGATGGATTGAGTTATTGTGTGCTCTTGTGCTTGTGTGTGCATATGGGTGCTAGTGCATGTGTGTGTGTGTTTGTGTGTTTGTGTTCCTGACTGTGATTGTGTGTTTTATAGTAGGCTATGTCTCTAACTGTGCGTCCCCTGCCTCCCAGCAGCAGTGTATTCAAGGGATCAGCCGTGTGTATCTACACCATGAATGACATCCGCAGGGCCTTCTTGGGGCCCTTCGCCCACAAAGAGGGTCCAAACTACCAGTGGGTCCCCTTCCAGGGCAAAGTCCCCTACCCACGCCCTGGCATGGTACGTAGCCTACATCAGTTCTGTAGGAATTTACTGAATAGGACATTTTAACATCAGTAGTTTAGCTCATTAACTATACTAACAATCACCATTGTGATAGCTCTGTTTGGCCGATGTTAAACCCTGGGCTGAGCTCATGTGACCCGTCTTATCTCATAATAATCTTATAATTACCTCATAATAACCTCTCTGTACTGTTACCCTGTGTGACCCCTTAGTGCCCCAGCAAGACATTCGGCAGCTTCGAGTCCACCAAGGGTTTCCCTGACGACGTGATCCAGTTTGCCCGTCACCACCCTCTCATGTTTAACCCCGTGTACCCCCTGAACCGCCGGCCCGTCTTCCTGAGGACCAACGTAGACTACAGCTTCACCCAGATCGCTGTGGACCGGGTGGGCGCCGCAGACGGGCATTATGATGTCATGTTCATTGGCACAGGTAACCACCTTACTCTTACAGGTGGCCGTGAAGATTCATGCTTTAGCCTGGTCCCAGATCTGCTTGTGCTCTCGACAACTCCATTTGCTGTCATTGTCGAGCCAAACAGCAGGAACAGACTGGCACCCAGGGTCATTCATGCCATCCACATGGTACTCTTGACCCTAGGATTCTATGTGTTATACTAAATAGAATGTATATTAGTGAGCAGAGTGTGTATTGAACATGGATGGATTGTGGGATCCAGTCTGAAACTCTGTGTGGGTGTGTCGCAGACAAAGGGACGGTGCTGAAAGTGATCTCTGTACCGAAAGAGAGCTGGAACAACATGGAGGACCTGCTACTGGAGGAGCTAGAGGTGTTCAAGGTGAGGGGGCCCCATCCATCGTTCTGCTGGCGTCAGAGGAGGCTGGTGGGAGGAGCAAGAGGAGGACTCATTGTGGTTGGAATGGAATAAATTGAGCGCAGTCGAACGTGGTTTCCACGTGTTTGATATTCTTCCACTTATTCCATTCCAGCCTTGACAATGAGCCTGTCCTCCAATAACCCCTCCCACCAGCCTCCTCTGGCTTGTATGTGTATATTTAATGACATGCAAGTCTATGTTTACGTTTCTATTTAAGAGTGTGATACTTAACCGTTTATTCTGCTCTACAGGATGCCTCATCCGTCATCAACATGCAGATATCCTCAAAACGGGTAAGAGTCTCTTAAACCCTAACGTATCATCTTAGGGGCTGCAGGGCAACAACTAGAAGCTAAAAGAGAACATGTGACCAGCTCTCTAATACTGTAATTACAAGATGTTTAATATCAAGTCATTTGACTGTGGGCCACTAACATTTCTCCGCTCTCTCTCTGTCCACAGCAACAGCTGTATGTGGGCTCAGACACGGGTCTGGCCCAGGTTCCTCTGCATCGCTGCAGTATCTATGGAAAGGCCTGTGCTGAGTGCTGCCTGGCCAGAGACCCCTACTGCGCCTGGGACGGCACCTCCTGCACCCGCTACCTACCCAACACCAAACGGTAAACATATACACAAACTCGAACTTACGACCCAGCATGCTACCTACCCAACACCAAACGGTAAACATATACACAAACTCGAACTTACGACCCAGCATGCTACCTACCCAACACCAGACGGTAAACAAATACACAAACTCGAACTTACGACCCAGCATGCTACCTACCCAACACCAAGCGGTAAACATATACACAAACTCGAACTTACGACCCAGCATGCTACCTACCCAACACCAAGCGGTAAACATATACACAAACTCGAACTTACGACCCAGCATGCTACCTACCCAACACCAAGCGGTAAACAAATACACAAACTCGAACTTACGACCCAGCATGCTACCTACCCAACACCAAGCGGTAAACATATACACAAACTCGAACTTACGACCCAGCATGCTACCTACCCAACACCAGACGGTAAAACAAATACACAAGCTCGAACTTACGACCCAGCATGCTACCTACCCAACACCAAGCGGTAAACAAATACACAAACTCGAACTTACGACCCAGCATGCTACCTACCCAACACCAGACGTTAAACAAATACACAAGCTCGAACTTACGACCCAGCATGCTACCTACCCAACACCAGACGGTAAACAAATACACAAGCTCGAACTTACGACCCAGCATGCTACCTACCCAACACCAGACGTTAAACAAATACACAAACTCGAACTTACGACCCAGCATGCTACCTACCCAACACCAGACGGTAAACATATACACAAACTCGAACTTACGACCCAGCATGCCACCTACCCAACACCAGACGGTAAACAAATACACAAGCTCGAACTTACGACCCAGCATGCTACCTACCCAACACCAAACGGTAAACAAATACACAAACTCGAACTTACGACCCAGCATGCTACCTACCCAACACCAGACCGTAAACAAATACACAAGCTCGAACTTACGACCCAGCATGCTACCTACCCAACACCAGACGGTAAACAAATACACAAACTCGAACTTACGACCCAGCATGCCACCTACCCAACACCAGACGGTAAACAAATACACAAACTCGAACTTACGACCCAGCATGCTACCTACCCAACACCAAACGGTAAACATATACACAAACTCGAACTTACGACCCAGCATGCTACCTACCCAACACCAGACGGTAAACAAATACACAAACTCGAACTTACGACCCAGCATGCTACCTACCCAACACCAAGCGGTAAACATATACACAAACTCGAACTTACGACCCAGCATGCTACCTACCCAACACCAGAGCGGTAAACATATACACAAGCAACTTAAAGCATGCTTGAACAAATACACAAGCTCGAACTTACCCAGCATGCTACCTACCCAACACCAGACGGTAAACAAATACACAAGCTCGAACTTACGACCCAGCATGCTACCTACCCAACACCAGACCGTAAACAAATACACAAGCTCGAACTTACGACCCACTTACCCAACACCAGACCCAGCATGCTACCTACCCAACACCAGACGGTAAACAAATACACAAACTCGAACTTACGACCCAGCATGCCACCTACCCAACACCAGACGGTAAACAAATACACAAACTCGAACTTACGACCCAGCATGCTACCTACCCAACACCAAACGGTAAACATAATACACAAACTCGAACTTACGACCCAGCATGCTACCTACCCAACACCAGACGGTAAACAAATACACAAACTCGAACTTACGACCCAGCATGCTACCTACCCAACACCAGGCGGTAAACATATACACAAACTCGAACTTACGACCCAGCATGCTACCTACCCAACACCAAGCGGTAAACATATACACAAACTCGAACTTACGACCCAGCATGCTACCTACCCAACACCAGACGGTAAACAAATACACAAGCTCGAACTTACGACCCAGCATGCTACCTACCCAACACCAAGCGGTAAACAAATACACAAACTCGAACTTACGACCCAGCATGCTACCTACCCAACACCAAGCGGTAAACAAATATACACAAGCATGCTACCTACCCAACACCAGACGGTAAACAAATACACAAGCTCGAACTTACGACCCAGCATGCTACCTACCCAACACCAGACGGTAAACAAATACACAAACTCGAACTTACGACCCAGCATGCTACCTACCCAACACCAGACGGTAAACAAATACACAAGCTCGAACTTACGACCCAGCATGCTACCTACCCAACACCAAGCGGTAAACAAATACACAAACTCGAACTTACGACCCAGCATGCTACCTACCCAACACCAGACGTTAAACAAATACACAAGCTCGAACTTACGACCCAGCATGCTACCTACCCAACACCAGACGGTAAACAAATACACAAGCTCGAACTTACGACCCGCATGCTACCTACCCAACACCAGACGTTAAACAAATACACAAACTCGAACTTACGACCCAGCATGCTACCTACCCAACACCAGACGGTAAACATATACACAAACTCGAACTTACGACCCAGCATGCTACCTACCCAACACCAGACGGTAAACATATACACAAACTCGAACTTACGACCCAGCATGCCACCTACCCAACACCAGACGGTAAACAAATACACAAGCTCGAACTTACGACCCAGCATGCTACCTACCCAACACCAAACGGTAAACAAATACACAAACTCGAACTTACGACCCAGCATGCTACCTACCCAACACCAGACCGTAAACAAATACACAAGCTCGAACTTACGACCCAGCATGCTACCTACCCAACACCAGACGGTAAACAAATACACAAACTCGAACTTACGACCCAGCATGCCACCTACCCAACACCAGACGGTAAACAAATACACAAACTCGAACTTACGACCCAGCATGCTACCTACCCAACACCAAACGGTAAACATATACACAAACTCGAACTTACGACCCAGCATGCTACCTACCCAACACCAGACGGTAAACAAATACACAAACTCGAACTTACGACCCAGCATGCTACCTACCCAACACCAAGCGGTAAACATATACACAAACTTGAACTTACGACCCAGCATGCTACCTACCCAACACCAGACGGTAAACAAATACACAAGCTCGAACTTACGACCCAGCATGCTACCTACCCAACACCAAGCGGTAAACAAATACACAAACTCGAACTTACGACCCAGCATGCTACCTACCCAACACCAGACGTTAAACAAATACACAAGCTCGAACTTACGACCCAGCATGCTACCTACCCAACACCAGACGGTAAACAAATACACAAGCTCGAACCTACGACCTGCATGCTACCTACCCAACACCAGACGTTAAACAAATACACAAACTCGAACTTACGACCCAGCATGCTACCTACCCAACACCAGACGGTAAACATATACACAAACTGGAACTTACGACCCAGCATGCTACCTACCCAACACCAGACGGTAAACATATACACAAACTCGAACTTACGACCCAGCATGCCACCTACCCAACACCAGACGGTAAACAAATACACAAGCTCGAACTTACGACCCAGCATGCTACCTACCCAACACCAAACGGTAAACAAATACACAAACTCAAACTTACGACCCAGCATGCTACCTACTCAACACCAGACCGTAAACAAATACACAAGCTCGAACTTACGACCCAGCATGCTACCTACCCAACACCAGACGGTAAACATATACACAAACTGGAACTTACGACCCAGCATGCTACCTAAACAACACCAGACGGTAAACATATACACAAACTCGAACTTACGACCCAGCATGCCACCTACCCAACACCAGACGGTAAACAAATACACAAGCTCGAACTTACGACCCAGCATGCTACCTACCCAACACCAAACGGTAAACAAATACACAAGCTCGAACTTACGACCCAGCATGCTACCTACCCAACACCAGACGGTAAACAAATACACAAACTCGAACTTACGACCCAGCATGCCACCTACCCAACACCAGACGGTAAACAAATACACAAACTCGAACTTATGACCCAGCATGCTACCTACCCAACACCAGACGGTAAACACGCTAGTTATCCAACTGTTGAACCATAACCAACTTCCTCCACCACCTTTAAAACTGTAAACTCACCAAACCTGATCCGCTATAACCAGCCAAATCTAAACACCCCAAACCCTACTCATAGGGTTTCTGGTAGAACCCTAGTCACTATCATCCCAAGCGATCAGACAGACATATTTGTCCTTGTTCTCCAGGCGTTTCCGTCGTCAGGACGTGAGGAATGGAGACCCCAACACCCTGTGTTCAGGAGGTAAGACTCTTTCACTCTGCACTAAAGTCTGAACTCAGGACTCACAAACTGAGCTCTGAACTCAGACTCATAAATCCTGCTGATATCAATGGGAGACTAGACAAACTTTTTTTAGTTACGCACTCGGATTTCAAGTTAGGATTCGGGAAACACTGTGCCAAGGAGCTAACTCTCTCTCCCATGCTCCCACCCAGAGAGGCCAGGGTGATTAGTGTGATTCTGTGCCATAATCTCTCTTTGGGCCGTGTTAGATGAGTTACACAAACGGCATGAGGTGACGATTCCACACAATTATGTCATATCGTGCTCGGTGAGGGTGTTGCGCAAGACAGGGAAAGGTCAGTGGGATTATCTCAGAGTTTGTGACAAGGGACAAAACGGCACACAATCACATGGTGATTGCCTTACACTTTTTTACTGCTTGGAATAATATGTTGGAGACTGTAGACTGTAAAATGAATATACAATTGTAATCTCACATTAGCTCACGTTATCTGATGGTGTGTATCGCCCACTGTAGACCACCACAAGCACCGGGTGGCAGAGAGGAGGCTGTTCGGGGTGGAAGGGAGCAGCACCTTCCTGGAGTGTATCCCCAAATCCCTGCAGGCCAGAGTGACCTGGACCTTCCAGAAACAACCCCACAACGCCAAGGAAGAGGTAAAAGGCAAAATCACAGTGAAGAGACATACTGTTTTCAACAGTATTCAAAGGATTTTTGGTTCACATTGACTGTTTCAAGCTCTAATCCTCCGCTGTGTGTGTTTCTGTCTGTGTGTGATGTCATCCAGCCGCGTCTGGATGACCGTGTGCTGCAGACAGAGCGGGGGCTGTTGGTGAGGAGGGTACTGAAGCGGGATGTGGGCCTCTACCAGTGCCACGCCATGGAGCACGGCTTCACCCAGACCCTACTGGGCATCACCCTGGAGGTAGTACCCTCCTCCTCCTCTTCCTCCCCGCCCGCCGACCCTCTCCTTCGATTGGACCCCCGCAGCGGAGGCGGCGGCCCACCTTCCACCAATCAGAAGCTGTGGTACCGGGACTTCATGCAGCTGGTGGACCACCCGAACCTCAGCACCGTGGATCAGATCTGTGAGCAGGTGTGGGCGCGCAAGAGCGCCCAATCGGACAAGAGCTTCCCGTCTTCTCCCGACAAACAGGCCCCGCCCATCGGTCCCGTGGTCCGGCCCCCTAACAAGAAGTGGAAGCATCTGCAGGACATCCGCAAGGGGAGGAACCGCCGAACCCACGACGGGAAACCCTCCCCACGAGCACCACGCAGCGCAGGGGAGTGACAACAGAGAGAGAGGAGAGAAAGAAGGAGAGAGACTGAGGGTGGCGAGAGAGGGAAGAGAGGGAAAAGAGGGAAGAGGAAAAGAGAGAGACAGAGACTGATAGAGACCAAGGACTTCTGGAGGGTGTCAACACATACACAGCACCTCCTTCTTTGTGAATATTTATCTTCCGACACCCCACTAGCTACTGCCCCATGATGCTTCACTCTGCCCTGACCCCTGACCCCCTGATTAGCTTGTACCGCCCCTTATTATTCCCCCTATCTTTATTCTCTGTCCCAGCTCTCAATCCCTTTGGGTGTACTCTCCTGGAGAACTTCTGATGGAGACATCACCTCTACAGAATAGACTGAACAGAGTCCCCAGGTGAAAAGATGGCTCAGTGTATGTCACTCAATCTCTCAACTGGAATTACAACTGGCTCGTAACCGGAATATCCGAATGGAAAAAGACACACATACACACCACAGGAGGCTGGTGGCACCTTAATTAGGGAGGACGGGCTCGTGGTAATGACTGGAGTGGAATCAGTGGAACGGTATCAAACACGTGGTTTTCAATTGTTTGACGCCATTTCATTTGCTCCGTTTCCGGCCGTGTTTATGAGCCGTCCTCCCCTCAGCAGAGCCTCCTGATGATACACGTTTACAGCCCTAGACGACGGTACCTTTGATAACGCGGACGACAAATTGTGAGACGGGACAAAAACAATGGGCTCCGCAGACTTCCAAACGCACACTGATCAACTTAGGTATAATCCCATTTCACGTGTTTTGCAAAGAGAGCATCACGTAGATGTGTGCTTTGTGACAGATGCAGTCTTTGATGTTCTTTTTTTTGGTCCAAACCACTACAGATAGGAGAAAGCACTACTGTCATTCCAGGGTATAGAGAGAGCTGTTACAATGAGGTGAGATTCTGAAGCAGAGAGAGAGAGAGAGAGAGAGAGAGAGAGAGAGAGAGAGTGTACATGATCAATACAATGGTTCCATTGTGATTCTATTTTACAAAATGGCTGACAAGGTAGAGGAAGTGGGCGATGTTCTACCTGTATGTTTATGGGGTGACGAGGTAGAGGAAGTGGGCGATGTTCTACCTGTATGTTTATGGGGTGACGAGGTAGAGGAAGTGGGCGATGTTCTACCTGTATGTTTATGGGGTGACGAGGTAGAGGAAGTGGGCGATGTTCTACCTGTATGTTTATGGGGTGACAAGAAAAATGTTTTGTGTTTTATTTAGTCATTTATTTAAATGATCTATGTGTATTTTCTGACTCGGATGACTTGTGTTGTGTGCTGACACATTTACATGGGGGGAGATGGTTGAGATGGTTCAAGTGACAGGCTGCACAACATCAATGTGGACGTGGCCAAACAATAGTGGGCTTTGAATACGACGTCCCAACTTTGGGCAAAAAGCATGATATTTATATGTGAAAAGAAAACATCTCGATTTTTTTTATTCCAAATGGTACATACATGGTTCTTTTAGGCTTACACTGTTTGCCTAGGTAAATGATCAGTAGCTGTGTGCGTGCGTGCGTAAATAAACGTCCCTCCCTCCTGTGCTGTGTCTGTAGGCCCATCTCTGAGTGTCAATTTTACAGCATGTCTTTGATGCCTTCAGTTCAGGCGAAACACATTTGTCCTCAGTGAAATGGTGTGAGTAGATCGCCACCTAGTGTCCTTTCCGTGTATAGGCCTGGTCCGTTGACTTCCTACGGTACGATTCAATACAGTCTGTTGTCGGCTTCTTCAAATAAAAACGTGCTTTAAATGTTTCTCCTTTTACCAGTGAAGTCTGTGAGAGCGTACAGATGTGAGGAATCCCGCCTTTTATTTATAGCTGCTTAACAAAGGTGTAATTATTAACTTTTGAACGACTGAGGCCAATAAATTAGGTGGGCTGTAGTTTTGTGCTCTCCAATTGCATGACCAAGGTTAAGGACTAGACGGTGCACAATGGAGACTTTGGCTGCCTATCTGAATGGCACTCAGGGCCCATAGGGTCCTGGTCAAAAGTAGTGCACTATATAGGGAATAGAGTGCCATTTGGGAGGTACCATTTGAGAGGCGAGAGGGTCTTGTGTTCAATATGCTCAATATGGTTATCCTATGTATTCATGTGCACAAAATAAGCTAATATGTTGTGGTGGATATTTTTTTTCTTCTTTTCATGTCAAGACTTGGGGCTCTATTCAATCTGTATCGATGAAGCGTTACAGAATGCGCGACAGAAACCTAAAGGCGATTTCCAATTGAGGTGACAAAAGGCAGTGTTTACTGTGTACGCAGCCTCTGCTAATGCGGGGACGTTGCTTTTAGATTGAAATCAAACTGTCACGCTAAACTACAGCCTTGCCGATTGATTGGAGCCCTTGCAGTTGTACCATACACGTTCTGCAAAAGCTATCATCATTCAAAAAACACTCGGTAAATGTTGATCCGGTTGTCCAATTAGCATCATCGTTCTTCACGCTGCCCTCCAACAGCTGATCCTTTCTATTCCATGCTATGTTACGCACCCCAACTGTGTGTGTGTGTGTGTGTGTGTGTGTGTGTGTGTGTGTGTGTGTGTGTGGGGTTTGGAGGAAAGGAGAGCTTTACATATTGGCTTAGGAGGAGAGGTAGTCTGTAGAAACAGTTCAAAGTTCAGAGGCCAAAGTTGACATGGTGCACTGTATTACTTCCAGAGTTCTTTGTGGATTGTTGTGCCGGATTGTTTTTGATTAACACAATAAAGTGCCCAGTTACTTTACGTCTGAGTAGTTTATTGTCATATTGCATAGCTTGACATCTACTGTTTTATACACTACTGAGTATTACAGCACAGCGATGGCTGCATTCACACAGGCAGCCCATTTCTTATATTTTTTTCACTTAGTGTTCTTTTTTTTGTGGAATCAGATCTGCGCTGAAAAGTAAATGATGTGAAAATATCTAATGTGATTGGTCAAAAGACCAATTAGTGGGAAAAACATTAGAATTGGGCTGCCTGTGTAAACGCAGTCTATGGTCTTCAGGCTTGCTGCCTTATGTTAATGGTCAACAAGGATGACGTTCCTAATTTCGTACACAGGGTGGCGTCACTGTATTTACAGAGAGTTGGGGAATGTACCCTGGAAATATAGTTTATCAAGCTACCAGGCCCGTTCCAGCCGATCACATTTGACAAGTCACCGCCCTTCACTGTGTTGCATTATGGGGAAAAAAATTGTCCGACTGCGTGAACTTTACAAAAATCATGTGATCAAAAATCATGAAGTTGACTGCAAGTTTCTGCAGTTTCACTCCACCGACTTCATTCGGCAGCCATAGCTTGCGTTGTGGGAGGCTTTGTTGTCAACCAATCCTTCTTCTTTTTTTTGAATCACGCAGGCGTGACCAAATACATGACTGAAACCAGTGGATATACAGTGGATATATACAAATGAATGTGATGTTTGAGGCTCTCTCTTACTAATTGAGTGTACAATGTACACACATAAGATTTCAGTTTGTGATTGTGTGATATAGGGGGTCGGGACGTGTTTTTTTTTTTCAACGTTATGATTTAAATATATATATATAAAAACAACGGCAGTGCCTGTTGGAAAACCACATTTAGTGTCCAAGTTTCGGCTGTCACAGATGCACGTTCTCCCGACTTCACTCCTCGACTTTCGTCTGCAGGCGGTTGCTTTAGCCTTTACCACTCAGACACACCCAGTGACTTCACACTTGGAAGAAGTCAAACTACACTACATCTTAACCTTAAGAAGAAAACCATGTTTAACTACACTGCTACATGGCAACAAAAAAAAAAGTAATTAACCACTGAAAATACCTACCTATGTTTAAATGTAGTTCAACTACCACTGAGCTACTGCAAAATGTAGTTAAATCACTAGTTGAATTATATGTAGGTCCCCAACACTGTTAACAGAAGAGAGGTTGACTGTTGACTGTACTGTGAGGAACTGTGAGTCCCTTTTGACTCACCTCTCCCCATTATCTACAAACAAATCTGTGCTGTCATGTCCCCCAACACCTTACATCCCACCACTGCCCCTTAACCTTTCAAATTACTGGCTCTCTGACATTCTCCAGGAGGGGCTGCTGTGGGAAAGGACAGGCCGGGGGTGGGGGTGGGGGGGGGGGGGGTAGTGGAGCAACCATCCAAACATTATGACTCACATTCTTCATAGAAATATCACAATGACCCTGCTGTCACCGCTGAACCCAACTTTTCCCAGCTTGGAATGTTCATGCCCATGCGACATACAGCCACGAGCGCGTGCACACACATGCACGGACACACGCACACACACACACACACGTATTACTCAAACTGGGAACCCATTAGCCCCCCTCTGTGTCCCTTACTCTGCTTGTTAGTAGAGCAGGGATCGGTATGTATGTATGTACTCATGGGCCGGGGGGTCCGTGGGGTCCTAGGACCAGCAGGCCTAATTGAGGACTCATTTCCGCAGGGTTACAGAGGGGCTTAGATTAACATGCAGGTGAGTACTTCATGCCCCCCCCACCTGAGAACAATTATGGGGCACACTCGGGGAGGCAAACAGTGCACCAGCGTGTAACAGGAAAGCCCCCCCCCCCCCCCAACATACCTCTTCTAAACGTTTTTACAATTCTACACTGGTTAAAATAGGACAGTAAGTGCCTATTTCAGTGATCCTAAGAGAAAAGCTAACTACATCATGAAGGATCTTTATTGCACCTTGATTTGTATTTAACCTTTATCTGAACAAATTCTTCTTGACAATGACGGCCTACCAAGAGGCAAAACGCCTCCTGTGGGGATAGGGGCTGAGATAAAACACCACAACAACATGAAGAGAGACCTAAGACGACAACATACTGTATGTAGCATGGCGGCAGCATAACTTGACAACAACACAACACGGTAGCAACACAACATGACAACAACACAACATGGTAGCAAAACAACATGGTAGCAGCACAACATGACAACAACACAACACGGTAGCAACACAACATGACAACAACACAACATGGTAGCAAAACAACATGACAACATGGTAGCAGCACAACATGACAACAACACAACACGGTAGCAACACAACATGACAACAACACAACATGGTAGCAGCACAACATGACAACAACACAACACGGTAGCAACACAACATGACAACAACACAACATGGTAGCAACACAACATGACAACATGGTAGCAGCACAAACATGGTACAAACATTGCGAGGCACAGACAGCAAAAAGGTAGAGACAAAAATACATCACGTGAAGCAGCCACACGTGTCAGTGTGATCGAGTCTTTGAATGTAGAAATGGAGATAAAACTTTGTGCTTTGGAGACCTTATACCGGAATGTGACTGGCAGAACGGGTGCTGTATGTGGAGGATGAGGGTTGCAGTAGGTATCTCAGATAGGGGGGAGTGAGGCCTAAGAGGCATCAACCAGTGAGTCTTGCGCTGGGCATACAGAGATTACCCGTTTACAGAGGACTATAGTGTGCAGTGATATATCCTATAAGGAGCATTGGTGGAAAATCTGATGGCCAAACGGTAAAGAACATCTAGCCACTCCAGAGCACCCTTACCTGCCGATCTATAAATTATGTCTCCGTAATCTAGCATGGGTAGGATGGTCATCTGAATCAGGGTTAGTTTGGCAGAGACAGAGCGAGTGCGAGACAGAGAGAGAGGAGAGAGAGAGAGAGAGAGCGTCATCTGGCAGAGAGACAGAGGGGACTGAGGCAAGTGACTTCTGCATCCGGCAGTCATCCTAGACCCAGAAGAATCACGACATCTCTGTCTCTCACTCAATTATTTAATCACTGTGCTTTCACTGCCTGAGGAGAGGCCAAGTCTCTTCATTGACTGTGTATTACTCACTGGTTTTCCTTGACTTTTTACTGTAGCTTACTTACTTAGCTTATTGTTTTTTTTCATTACTCAAAGAGCCAATAAGTGAGAGTGGATGGACTAGGAAATGTGCTGAGCTGGTTTATATGTGATTTGAATGTTGGGTGCGGACATGTAAACGTGCGTTTCAGTGTGTATCCATGGGTTTAAATGTGCAGTCTGAGTCAGTGACGTGCAGGTAGGGTAGGTAGGGTAGGCAGGGCTTACCCTGTGTTATTCAAATAAAAAATAAAAATATGATTCTTGTGGTTTTTATGCTAGAATTCTCCAAATGTGCTAAAACTGCATTAAAACCTCAGGATAAGTGCCACAGTATTCATTCCTTCCTTTCCAGCCATTCGAATCGATTCAAATCGTTGGCACGCACAGCTGTCCTTGACTCCAGTCACTGCTGATGGACTGGGGTCAGCGTAGGCGTCGCTGCTTTGCCTCGCTTGAAGTAGCTCCATTCGTTGCATTGAGACGATTTATTCATATATCACAAAAACAACCTGACAAATGGACACTATACCGCACCCGAAAATGTCTCCAGGTTGTAGGGATCGAAGAGTGCAACGTCGACTATATATACACAGGAGCTCCTCACTTTATTCATGACAGGCGACCACCATCTCCCTCACTGCTAGCTGTCGGGTGAACAGTGAGGACTGGACGTTCTACTTGTCTGAAATGTCATTACCAATGACATTTTTATTTTACCCAGACTTGGACATTTACCTTTGGACGTACTGGGAATGGGGATTCTCCTGCCACTCAATGCGGGCCAGAGCCTTGAATTCTACACGATGGATGCGACTGACTACGACAATTTTACTTGCGTGGCTGCATGGGGGTGCACTCTCACGGGAGGATTCTGCTCTCCGACCGTCTGGATGCCCTAATGGATGAAACGGCCTGCCTGTTCGCTGAGTGGGAGATACTGTTTGTGTGTGTGTGACTTTTTGTGTCAGTTTGAAAATGGAATAAAATGAGGCATTGGGGATGCGGCCTTCCATATGAAAGTGGACCTCCTGTTTGCATGCAGAATTACATCAATGACAAGGGGTCTGCTGTGTCTTCCACAATGCTGTCACTGAGAGTTCACCCTGAAGGAAAGACAAATGGACTTCATTTGCAAGGATAGGGAAGCCTAAATGCATTTCCTTTGCAATTTGCCGGTTATGCTACTGTTGAATGAAGCTGAGAATACAGAACATCCCTCTGATGCATTTGATTTATCAAGCTAGAATTTTGTTTTAGAGCTTTTTTGACATTTGAAATGGCATTTTTCAGTCATTTCAATTGTTGATATGGAAATTTCAGTAGAACCTTCTTTATCATGCAGCCAGGTCATTCAATTTGTCCTGTGGGCGTCGGAAAACCGTCCAGTAGGGGCAACAGTGAGCGATATTACCATCAAGTTGGCTTGGCTTTTGCTAGAGTGATGTGGATGGGCCATGAGTCTGGATCAGAAGGTTGCGTGTTCGATCCCAGTCGTGGACACTGCTTTTTTATTTTTGTGTTTAACCCTTTCCCAAACCTTAACACTTACCTTAACCATTCAGAATGAGTGCCTAAACTTTATGTTTTAACCCTTTCCCAAACCTTAACCCTACCTTAACCATTCAGAATGAGTGCCTAAACTTTATGTTTTAACCCTTTCCCAAACCTTAACACTTACCTTAACCATTCAGAATGAGTGCCTAAACTTTATGTTTTAACCCTTTCCCAAACCTTAACACTTACCTTAACCATTCAGAATGAGTGCCTAAACTTTATGTTTTAACCCTTTCCCAAACCTTAACACTTACCTTAACCATTCAGAATGAGTGCCTAAACTTTATGTTTTAACCCTTTCCCAAACCTTAACCCTACCTTAACCATTCAGAATGAGTGCCTAAACTTTATGTTTTAACCCTTTCCCAAACCTTAACACTTACCTTAACCATTCAGAATGAGTGCCTAAACTTTATGTTTTAACCCTTTCCCAAACCTTAACCCTAACCTTAACCATTCAGAATGAGTGCCTAAACTTTATGTTTTAACCCTTTCCCAAACCTTAACACTTACCTTAACCATTCAGAATGAGTGCCTAAACTTTATGTTTTAACCCTTTCCCAAACCTTAACACTTACCTTAACCATTCAGAATGAGTGCCTAAACTTTATGTTTTAACCCTTTCCCAAACCTGAACACTTACCTTAACCATTCAGAATGAGTGCCTAAACTTTATGTTTTAACCCTTTCCCAAACCTTAACCCTACCTTAACCATTCAGAATGAGTGCCTAAACTTTATGTTTTAACCCTTTCCCAAACCTTAACACTTACCTTAACCATTCAGAATGAGTGCCTAAACTTTATGTTTTAACCCTTTCCCAAACCTTAACCCTACCTTAACCATTCAGAATGAGTGCCTAAACTTTATGTTTTAACCCTTTCCCAAACCTTAACACTTACCTTAACCATTCAGAATGAGTGCCTAAACTTTATGTTTTAACCCTTTCCCAAACCTTAACACTTACCTTAACCATTCAGAATGAGTGCCTAAACTTTATGTTTTAACCCTTTCCAAAACCTTAACACTTACCTTAACCATTCAGAATGAGTGCCTAAACTTTATGTTTTAACCCTTTCCCAAACCTGAACACTTACCTTAACCATTCAGAATGAGTGCCTAAACTTTATGTTTTAACCCTTTCCCAAACCTGAACACTTACCTTAACCATTCAGAATGAGTGCCTAAACTTTATGTTTTAACCCTTTCCCAAACCTTAACCCTACCTTAACCATTCAGAATGAGTGCCTAAACTTTATGTTTTAACCCTTTCCCAAACCTTAACCCTACCTTAACCATTCAGAATGAGTGCCTAAACTTTATGTTTTAACCCTTTCCCAAACCTTAACACTTACCTTAACCATTCAGAATGAGTGCCTAAACTTTATGTTTTAACCCTTTCCCAAACCTTAACCCTACCTTAACCATTCAGAATGAGTGCCTAAACTTTATGTTTTAACCCTTTCCCAAACCTTAACACTTACCTTAACCATTCAGAATGAGTGCCTAAACTTTATGTATTAACCCTTTCCCAAACCTTAACACTTACCTTAACCATTCAGAATGAGTGCCTAAACTTTGTTTTAACCTTTCCCAACCCTTAACACTTACCTTAACCATTCAGAATGAGTGCCTAAACGTTATGTTTTAACCCTTTCCCAAACCTTAACACTTACCTTAACCATTCAGAATGAGTGCCTAAACTTTATGTTTTAACCCTTTCCCAAACCTTAACCCTACCTTAACCATTCAGAATGAGTGCCTAAACTTTATGTTTTAACCCTTTCCCACACCTTAACCCTACCTTAACCATTCAGAATGAGTGCCTAAACTTTATGTTTTAACCCTTTCCCAAACCTTAACACTTACCTTAACCATTCAGAATGAGTGCCTAAACTTTATGTTTTAACCCTTTCCCAAACCTTAACACTTACCTTAACCATTCAGAATGAGTGCCTAAACTTTATGTTTTAACCCTTTCCCAAACCTTAACCCTACCTTAACCATTCAGAATGAGTGCCTAAACATTATGTTTTAACCCTTTCCCAAACCTTAACACTTACCTTAACCATTCAGAATGAGTGCCTAAACTTTGTCTTAACCCTTTCCCAAACCTTTACCTTAACCATTCAAAATGAGTGCCTAAACTTTATGTTTTAACCCTTTCCCAAACCTTAACACTTACCTTAACCATTCAGAATGAGTGCCTAAACTTTATGTTTTAACCCTTTCCCAAACCTTAACACTTACCTTAACCATTCAGAATGAGTGCCTAAACTTTATGTTTTAACCCTTTCCCAAACCTTAACACTTACCTTAACCATTCAGAATGAGTGCCTAAACTTTATGTTTTAACCCTTTCCCAAACCTTAACACTTACCTTAACCATTCAGAATGAGTGCCTAAACTTTATGTTTTAACCCTTTCCCAAACCTTAACACTTACCTTAACCATTCAGAATGAGTGCCTAAACTTTATGTTTTAACCCTTTCCCAAACCTTAACACTTACCTTAACCATTCAGAATGAGTGCCTAAACTTTATGTTTTAACCCTTTCTCAAACCTTAACACTTACCTTAACCATTCAGAATGAGTGCCTAAACTTTATGTTTTAACCCTTTCCCAAACCTTAACACTTACCTTAACCATTCAGAATGAGTGCCTAAACTTTATGTTTTAACCCTTTCCCAAACCTTAACACTTACCTTAACCATTCAGAATGAGTGCCTAAACTTTATGTTTTAACCCTTTCCCAAACCTTAACACTTACCTTAACCATTCAGAATGAGTGCCTAAACTTTATGTTTTAACCCTTTCCCAAACCTTAACACTTACCTTAACCATTCAGAATGAGTGCCTAAACTTTATGTTTTAACCCTTTCCCAAACCTTAACACTTACCTTAACCATTCAGAATGAGTGCCTAAACTTTGTCTTAACCCTTTCCCAAACCTTAACACTTACCTTAACCATTCAGAATGAGTGCCTAAACTTTATGTTTTAACCCTTTCCCAAACCTTAACCCTACCTTAACCATTCAGAATGAGTGCCTAAACTTTATGTTTTAACCCTTTCCCAAACCTTAACACTTACCTTAACCATTCAGAATGAGTGCCTAAACTTTATGTTTTAACCCTTTCCCAAACCTTAACACTTACCTTAACCATTCAGAATGAGTGCCTAAACTTTATGTTTTAACCCTTTCCCAAACCTTAACACTTACCTTAACCATTCAGAATGAGTGCCTAAACTTTATGTTTTAACCCTTTCCCAAACCTTAACACTTACCTTAACCATTCAGAATGAGTGCCTAAACTTTATGTTTTAACCCTTTCCCAAACCTTAACACTTACCTTAACCATTCAGAATGAGTGCCTAAACTTTATGTTTTAACCCTTTCCCAAACCTTAACACTTACCTTAACCATTCAGAATGAGTGCCTAAACTTTATGTTTTAACCCTTTCCCAAACCTTAACCCTACCTTAACCATTCAGAATGAGTGCCTAAACTTTATGTTTTAACCCTTTCCCAAACCTTAACCCTTACCTTAACCATTCAGAATGAGTGCCTAAACTTTATGTTTTAACCCTTTCCCAAACCTTAACACTTACCTTAACCATTCAGAATGAGTGCCTAAACTTTATGTTTTAACCCTTTCCCAAACCTTAACACTTACCTTAACCATTCAGAATGAGTGCCTAAACTTTATGTTTTAACCCTTTCCCAAACCTTAACACTTACCTTAACCATTCAGAATGAGTGCCTAAACTTAAATGTCTTAACCCTTTCCCAAACCTTAACACTTACCTTAACCATTCAGAATGAGTGCCTAAACTTTATGTTTTAACCCTTTCCCAAACCTTAACCCTACCTTAACCATTCAGAATGAGTGCCTAAACTTTATGTTTTAACCCTTTCCCAAACCTTAACACTTACCTTAACCATTCAGAATGAGTGCCTAAACTTTGTGTTTTAACCCTTTCCCAAACCTTAACACTTACCTTAACCATTCAGAATGAGTGCCTAAACTTTATGTTTTAACCCTTTCCCAAACCTTAACACTTACCTTAACCATTCAGAATGAGTGCCTAAACTTTATGTTTTAACCCTTTCCCAAACCTTAACACTTACCTTAACCATTCAGAATGAGTGCCTAAACTTTATGTTTTAACCCTTTCCCAAACCTTAACACTTACCTTAACCATTCAGAATGAGTGCCTAAACTTTATGTTTTAACCCTTTCCCAAACCTTAACACTTACCTTAACCATTCAGAATGAGTGCCTAAACTTTATGTTTTAACCCTTTCCCAAACCTTAACCTTACCTTAACCATTCAGAATGAGTGCCTAAACTTTATGTTTTAACCCTTTCCCAAACCTTAACCCTTTACCTTAACCATTCAGAATGAGTGCCTAAACTTTATGTTTTAACCCTTTCCCAAACCTTAACTTACCTTAACCATTCAGAATGAGTGCCTAAACTTTATGTTTTAACCCTTTCCTAAACCTTAACACTTACCTTAACCATTCAGAATGAGTGCCTAAACTTTATGTTTTAACCCTTTCCCAAACCTTAACCCTACCTTAACCATTCAGAATGAGTGCCTAAACTTTATGTTTTAACCCTTTCCCAAACCTTAACCCTTACCTTAACCATTCAGAATGAGTGCCTAAACTTTGTTTTAACCTTTCCCAAACCTTAACACTTACCTTAACCATTCAGAATGAGTGCCTAAACTTTATGTTTTAACCCTTTCCCAAACCTTAACACTTACCTTAACCATTCAGAATGAGTGCCTAAACTTTATGTTTTAACCCTTTCCCAAACCTTAACCCTACCTTAACCATTCAGAATGAGTGCCTAAACTTTATGTTTTAACCCTTTCCCAAACCTTAACACCTACCTTAACCATTCAGAATGAGTGCCTAAACGTTATGTTTTAACCCTTTCCCAAACCTTAACACTTACCTTAACCATTCAGAATGAGTGCCTAAACTTTATGTTTTAACCCTTTCCCAAACCTTAACCCTACCTTAACCATTCAGAATGAGTGCCTAAACTTTATCTTTTAACCCTTTCCCACACCTTAACCCTACCTTAACCATTCAGAATGAGTGCCTAAACTTTATGTTTTAACCCTTTCCCAAACCTTAACACTTACCTTAACCATTCAGAATGAGTGCCTAAACTTTATGTTTTAACCCTTTCCCAAACCTTAACACTTACCTTAACCATTCAGAATGAGTGCCTAAACTTTATGTTTTAACCCTTTCCCAAACCTTAACACTTACCTTAACCATTCAGAATGAGTGCCTAAACTTTATGTTTTAACCCTTTCCCAAACCTTAACACTTACCTTAACCATTCAGAATGAGTGCCTAAACTTTATGTTTTAACCCTTTCCCAAACCTTAACACTTACCTTAACCATTCAGAATGAGTGCCTAAACTTTGTTTTAACCCTTTCCCAAACCTTAACACTTACCTTAACCATTCAGAATGAGTGCCTAAACTTTATGTTTTAACCCTTTCCCAAACCTTAACACTTACCTTAACCATTCAGAATGAGTGCCTACACTTTATGTTTTAACCCTTTCCCAAACCTTAACACTTACCTTAACCATTCAGAATGAGTGCCTAAACTTTGTCTTAACCCTTTCCCAAACCTTAACACTTACCTTAACCATTCAGAATGAGTGCCTAAACTTTGTTTTAACCCTTTCCCAAACCTTAACACTTACCTTAACCATTCAGAATGAGTGCCTAAACTTTATGTTTTAACCCTTTCCCAAACCTTAACACTTACCTTAACCATTCAGAATGAGTGCCTAAACTTTATGTTTTAACCCTTTCCCAAACCTTAACACTTACCTTAACCATTCAGAATGAGTGCCTAAACTTTATGTTTTAACCCTTTCCCAAACCTTAACACTTACCTTAACCATTCAGAATGAGTGCCTAAACTTTATGTTTTAACCCTTTCCCAAACCTTAACACTTACCTTAACCATTCAGAATGAGTGCCTAAACTTTATGTTTTAACCCTTTCCCAAACCTTAACACTTACCTTAACCATTCAGAATGAGTGCCTAAACTTTATGTTTTAACCCTTTCCCAAACCTTAACACTTACCTTAACCATTCAGAATGAGTGCCTAAACTTTATGTTTTAACCCTTTCCCAAACCTTAACACTTACCTTAACCATTCAGAATGAGTGCCTAAACTTTATGTTTTAACCCTTTACCAAACCTTAACCCTTACCTTAACCATTCAGAATGAGTGCCTAAACTTTATGTTTTAACCCTTTCCCAAACCTTAACCCTTACCTTAACCATTCAGAATGAGTGCCTAAACTTTATGTTTTAACCCTTTCCCAAACCTTACCACTTACCTTAACCATTCAGAATGAGTGCCTACACTTTATGTTTTAACCCTTTCCTAAACCTTAACACTTACCTTAACCATTCAGAATGAGTGCCTAAACTTTATGTTTTAACCCTTTCCCAAACCTTAACCCTACCTTAACCATTCAGAATGAGTGCCTAAACTTTATGTTTTAACCCTTTCCCAAACCTTAACACTTACCTTAACCATTCAGAATGAGTGCCTAAACTTTGTTTTAACCTTTCCCAACCCTTAACACTTACCTTAACCATTCAGAATGAGTGCCTAAACTTTATGTTTTAACCCTTTCCCAAACCTGAACACTTACCTTAACCATTCAGAATGAGTGCCTAAACTTTATGTTTTAACCCTTTCCCAAACCTTAACCCTACCTTAACCATTCAGAATGAGTGCCAAAACTTTATGTTTTAACCCTTTCCCAAACCTTAACCCTACCTTAACCATTCAGAATGAGTGCCTAAACGTTATGTTTTAACCCTTTCCCAAACCTTAACACTTACCTTAACCATTCAGAATGAGTGCCTAAACTTTATGTTTTAACCCTTTCCCAAACCTTAACCCTACCTTAACCATTCAGAATGAGTTTAAACTTTATCTTTCCCTTTCCCAACCTTAACCCTACCTTAACCATTCAGAATGAGTGCCTAAACTTTATGTTTTAACCTCTTTCCAAACCTTAACACTTACCTTAACCATTCAGAATGAGTGCCTAAACTTTATGTTTTAACCCTTTCCCAAACCTTAACACTTACCTTAACCATTCAGAATGAGTGCCTAAACTTTGTGTTTTAACCCTTTCCCAAACCTTAACACTTACCTTAACCATTCAGAATGAGTGCCTAAACTTTATGTTTTAACCCTTTCCCAAACCTTAACACTTACCTTAACCATTCAGAATGAGTGCCTAAACTTTATGTTTTAACCCTTTCCCAAACCTTAACACTTACCTTAACCATTCAGAATGAGTGCCTAAACTTTGTTTTAACCCTTTCCCAAACCTTAACACTTACCTTAACCATTCAGAATGAGTGCCTAAACTTTATGTTTTAACCCTTTCCCAAACCTTAACACTTACCTTAACCATTCAGAATGAGTGCCTACACTTTATGTTTTAACCCTTTCCCAAACCTTAACACTTACCTTAACCATTCAGAATGAGTGCCTAAACTTTGTCTTAACCCTTTCCCAAACCTTAACACTTACCTTAACCATTCAGAATGAGTGCCTAAACTTTGTTTTAACCCTTTCCCAAACCTTAACACTTACCTTAACCATTCAGAATGAGTGCCTAAACTTTATGTTTTAACCCTTTCCCAAACCTTAACACTTACCTTAACCATTCAGAATGAGTGCCTAAACTTTATGTTTTAACCCTTTCCCAAACCTTAACACTTACCTTAACCATTCAGAATGAGTGCCTAAACTTTATGTTTTAACCCTTTCCCAAACCTTAACACTTACCTTAACCATTCAGAATGAGTGCCTAAACTTTATGTTTTAACCCTTTACCAAACCTTAACCCTTACCTTAACCATTCAGAATGAGTGCCTAAACTTTATGTTTTAACCCTTTCCCAAACCTTAACCCTTACCTTAACCATTCAGAATGAGTGCCTAAACTTTATGTTTTAACCCTTTCCCAAACCTTAACACTTACCTTAACCATTCAGAATGAGTGCCTAAACTTTATGTTTTAACCCTTTCCCAAACCTTAACACTTACCTTAACCATTCAGAATGAGTGCCAAAACTTTATGTTTTAACCCTTTCCCAAACCTTACCACTTACCTTAACCATTCAGAATGAGTGCCTAAACTTTGTCTTAACCCTTTCCCAAACCTTAACACTTACCTTAACCATTCAGAATGAGTGCCTAAACTTTATGTTTTAACCCTTTCCCAAACCTTAACCCTACCTTAACCATTCAGAATGAGTGCCTAAACTTTATGTTTTAACCCTTTCCCAAACCTTAACACTTACCTTAACCATTCAGAATGAGTGCCTAAACTTTGTTTTAACCCTTTCCCAAACCTTAACACTTACCTTAACCATTCAGAATGAGTGCCTAAACTTTATGTTTTAACCCTTTCCCAAACCTTAACACTTACCTTAACCATTCAGAATGAGTGCCTAAACTTTATGTTTTAACCCTTTCCCAAACCTTAACACTTACCTTAACCATTCAGAATGAGTGCCTAAACTTTATGTTTTAACCCTTTCCCAAACCTTAACACTTACCTTAACCATTCAGAATGAGTGCCTAAACTTTATGTTTTAACCCTTTACCAAACCTTAACCCTTACCTTAACCATTCAGAATGAGTGCCTAAACTTTATGTTTTAACCCTTTCCCAAACCTTAACCCTTACCTTAACCATTCAGAATGAGTGCCTAAACTTTATGTTTTAACCCTTTCCCAAACCTTAACACTTACCTTAACCATTCAGAATGAGTGCCTAAACTTTATGTTTTAACCCTTTCCCAAACCTTAACACTTACCTTAACCATTCAGAATGAGTGCCAAAACTTTATGTTTTAACCCTTTCCCAAACCTTACCACTTACCTTAACCATTCAGAATGAGTGCCTACACTTTATGTTTTAACCCTTTCCTAAACCTTAACACTTACCTTAACCATTCAGAATGAGTGCCTAAACTTTATGTTTTAACCCTTTCCCAAACCTTAACCCTACCTTAACCATTCAGAATGAGTGCCTAAACTTTATGTTTTAACCCTTTCCCAAACCTTAACCCTTACCTTAACCATTCAGAATGAGTGCCTAAACTTTATGTTTTAACCCTTTCCCAAACCTTAACCCTACCTTAACCATTCAGAATGAGTGCCTAAACTTTATGTTTTAACCCTTTCCCAAACCTTAACACTTACCTTAACCATTCAGAATGAGTGCCTAAACTTTATGTTTTAACCCTTTCCCAAACCTTAACACTTACCTTAACCATTCAGAATGAGTGCCAAAACTTTATGTTTTAACCCTTTCCCAAACCTTACCACTTACCTTAACCATTCAGAATGAGTGCCTAAACTTTGTCTTAACCCTTTCCCAAACCTTAACACTTACCTTAACCATTCAGAATGAGTGCCTAAACTTTATGTTTTAACCCTTTCCCAAACCTTAACCCTACCTTAACCATTCAGAATGAGTGCCTAAACTTTATGTTTTAACCCTTTCCCAAACCTTAACACTTACCTTAACCATTCAGAATGAGTGCCTAAACTTTGTTTTAACCCTTTCCCAAACCTTAACACTTACCTTAACCATTCAGAATGAGTGCCTAAACTTTATGTTTTAACCCTTTCCCAAACCTTAACACTTACCTTAACCATTCAGAATGAGTGCCTAAACTTTATGTTTTAACCCTTTCCCAAACCTTAACACTTACCTTAACCATTCAGAATGAGTGCCTAAACTTTATGTTTTAACCCTTTCCCAAACCTTAACACTTACCTTAACCATTCAGAATGAGTGCCTAAACTTTATGTTTTAACCCTTTACCAAACCTTAACCCTTACCTTAACCATTCAGAATGAGTGCCTAAACTTTATGTTTTAACCCTTTCCCAAACCTTAACCCTTACCTTAACCATTCAGAATGAGTGCCTAAACTTTATGTTTTAACCCTTTCCCAAACCTTAACACTTACCTTAACCATTCAGAATGAGTGCCAAAACTTTATGTTTTAACCCTTTCCCAAACCTTACCACTTACCTTAACCATTCAGAATGAGTGCCTACACTTTATGTTTTAACCCTTTCCTAAACCTTAACACTTACCTTAACCATTCAGAATGAGTGCCTAAACTTTATGTTTTAACCCTTTCCCAAACCTTAACCCTACCTTAACCATTCAGAATGAGTGCCTAAACTTTATGTTTTAACCCTTTCCCACACCTTAACCCTACCTTAACCATTCAGAATGAGTGCCTAAACTTTATGTTTTAACCCTTTCCCACACCTTAACCCTACCTTAACCATTCAGAATGAGTGCCTAAACTTTGTTTTAACCCTTTCCCAAACCTTAACACTTACCTTAACCATTCAGAATGAGTGCCTAAACTTTATGTTTTAACCCTTTCCCAAACCTTAACACTTACCTTAACCATTCAGAATGAGTGCCTAAACTTTATGTTTTAACCCTTTCCCAAACCTTAACACTTACCTTAACCATTCAGAATGAGTGCCTAAACTTTATGTTTTAACCCTTTCCCAAACCTTAACACTTACCTTAACCATTCAGAATGAGTGCCTAAACTTTATGTTTTAACCCTTTCCCAAACCTTAACACTTACCTTAACCATTCAGAATGAGTGCCTAAACTTTATGTTTTAACCCTTTACCAAACCTTAACCCTTACCTTAACCATTCAGAATGAGTGCCTAAACTTTATGTTTTAACCCTTTCCCAAACCTTAACCCTTACCTTAACCATTCAGAATGAGTGCCTAAACTTTATGTTTTAACCCTTTCCCAAACCTTAACACTTACCTTAACCATTCAGAATGAGTGCCTAAACTTTATGTTTTAACCCTTTCCCAAACCTTAACACTTACCTTAACCATTCAGAATGAGTGCCAAAACTTTATGTTTTAACCCTTTCCCAAACCTTACCACTTACCTTAACCATTCAGAATGAGTGCCTACACTTTATGTTTTAACCCTTTCCCAAACCTTAACACTTACCTTAACCATTCAGAATGAGTGCCTAAACTTTGTTTTAACCCTTTCCCAAACCTTAACACTTA
Organism: Oncorhynchus nerka; assembly: GCF_034236695.1. NCBI lineage: Eukaryota > Metazoa > Chordata > Actinopteri > Salmoniformes > Salmonidae > Oncorhynchus > Oncorhynchus nerka. The sequence goes on from NC_088402.1 coordinate 54,340,605, forward strand.
CCTTAACCATTCAGAATGAGTGCCTAAACTTTATGTTTTAACCCTTTCCCAAACCTTAACACTTACCTTAACCATTCAGAATGAGTGCCTAAACTTTATGTTTTAACCCTTTCCCAAACCTTAACACTTACCTTAACCATTCAGAATGAGTGCCTAAACTTTATGTTTTAACCCTTTCCCAAACCTTAACACTTACCTTAACCATTCAGAATGAGTGCCTAAACTTTATGTTTTAACCCTTTCCAAACCTTAACCCTTACCTTAACCATTCAGAATGAGTGCCTAAACTTTATGTTTTAACCCTTTCCCAAACCTTAACCCTTACCTTAACCATTCAGAATGAGTGCCTAAACTTTATGTTTTAACCCTTTCCCAAACCTTAACACTTACCTTAACCATTCAGAATGAGTGCAAAACTTTATGTTTTAACCCTTTCCCAAACCTTACCACTTACCTTAACCATTCAGAATGAGTGCCTACACTTTATGTTTTAACCCTTTCCTAAACCTTAACACTTACCTTAACCATTCAGAATGAGTGCCTAAACTTTATGTTTTAACCCTTTCCCAAACCTTAACCCTACCTTAACCATTCAGAATGAGTGCCTAAACTTTATGTTTTAACCCTTTCCCAAACCTTAACACTTACCTTAACCATTCAGAATGAGTGCCTAAACTTTATGTTTTAACCCTTTACCAAACCTTAACCCTTACCTTAACCATTCAGAATGAGTGCCTAAACTTTATGTTTTAACCCTTTCCCAAACCTTAACCCTTACCTTAACCATTCAGAATGAGTGCCTAAACTTTATGTTTTAACCCTTTCCCAAACCTTAACACTTACCTTAACCATTCAGAATGAGTGCCTAAACTTTATGTTTTAACCCTTTCCCAAACCTTAACACTTACCTTAACCATTCAGAATGAGTGCCAAAACTTTATGTTTTAACCCTTTCCCAAACCTTACCACTTACCTTAACCATTCAGAATGAGTGCCTAAACTGTGTCTTAACCCTTTCCCAAACCTTAACACTTACCTTAACCATTCAGAATGAGTGCCTAAACTTTATGTTTTAACCCTTTCCCAAACCTTAACCCTACCTTAACCATTCAGAATGAGTGCCTAAACTTTATGTTTTAACCCTTTCCCAAACCTTAACACTTACCTTAACCATTCAGAATGAGTGCCTAAACTTTGTTTTAACCCTTTCCCAAACCTTAACACTTACCTTAACCATTCAGAATGAGTGCCTAAACTTTATGTTTTAACCCTTTCCCAAACCTTAACACTTACCTTAACCATTCAGAATGAGTGCCTAAACTTTATGTTTTAACCCTTTCCCAAACCTTAACCCTTACCTTAACCATTCAGAATGAGTGCCTAAACTTTATGTTTTAACCCTTTCCCAAACCTTAACACTTACCTTAACCATTCAGAATGAGTGCCTAAACTTTATGTTTTAACCCTTTCCCAAACCTTAACACTTACCTTAACCATTCAGAATGAGTGCCTAAACTTTATGTTTTAACCCTTTCCCAAACCTTAACACTTACCTTAACCATTCAGAATGAGTGCCTAAACTTTATGTTTTAACCCTTTCCCAAACCTTAACCCTACCTTAACCATTCAGAATGAGTGCCTAAACTTTATGTTTTAACCCTTTCCCACACCTTAACCCTACCTTAACCATTCAGAATGAGTGCCTAAACTTTATGTTTTAACCATTTCCCAAACCTTAACACTTACCTTAACCATTCAGAATGAGTGCCTAAACTTTATGTTTTAACCCTTTCCCAAACCTTAACCCTACCTTAACCATTCAGAATGAGTGCCTAAACTTTATGTTTTAACCCTTTCCCAAACCTTAACACTTACCTTAACCATTCAGAATGAGTGCCTAAACTTTGTTTTAACCTTTCCCAACCCTTAACACTTACCTTAACCATTCAGAATGAGTGCCTAAACTTTATGTTTTAACCCTTTCCCAAACCTGAACACTTACCTTAACCATTCAGAATGAGTGCCTAAACTTTATGTTTTAACCCTTTCCCAAACCTTAACCCTACCTTAACCATTCAGAATGAGTGCCAAAACTTTATGTTTTAACCCTTTCCCAAACCTTAACCCTACCTTAACCATTCAGAATGAGTGCCTAAACGTTATGTTTTAACCCTTTCCCAAACCTTAACACTTACCTTAACCATTCAGAATGAGTGCCTAAACTTTATGTTTTAACCCTTTCCCAAACCTTAACCCTACCTTAACCATTCAGAATGAGTGCCTAAACTTTATCTTTTAACCCTTTCCCACACCTTAACCCTACCTTAACCATTCAGAATGAGTGCCTAAACTTTATGTTTTAACCCTTTCCCAAACCTTAACACTTACCTTAACCATTCAGAATGAGTGCCTAAACTTTATGTTTTAACCCTTTCCCAAACCTTAACACTTACCTTAACCATTCAGAATGAGTGCCTAAACTTTGTTTTAACCCTTTCCCAAACCTTAACACTTACCTTAACCATTCAGAATGAGTGCCTAAACTTTATGTTTTAACCCTTTCCCAAACCTTAACACTTACCTTAACCATTCAGAATGAGTGCCTAAACTTTATGTTTTAACCCTTTCCCAAACCTTAACACTTACCTTAACCATTCAGAATGAGTGCCTAAACTTTGTTTTAACCCTTTCCCAAACCTTAACACTTACCTTAACCATTCAGAATGAGTGCCTAAACTTTATGTTTTAACCCTTTCCCAAACCTTAACACTTACCTTAACCATTCAGAATGAGTGCCTAAACTTTATGTTTTAACCCTTTCCCAAACCTTAACACTTACCTTAACCATTCAGAATGAGTGCCTAAACTTTGTTTTAACCCTTTCCCAAACCTTAACACTTACCTTAACCATTCAGAATGAGTGCCTAAACTTTATGTTTTAACCCTTTCCCAAACCTTAACACTTACCTTAACCATTCAGAATGAGTGCCTAAACTTTATGTTTTAACCCTTTCCCAAACCTTAACACTTACCTTAACCATTCAGAATGAGTGCCTAAACTTTATGTTTTAACCCTTTCCCAAACCTTAACCCTACCTTAACCATTCAGAATGAGTGCCTAAACATTATGTTTTAACCCTTTCCCAAACCTTAACACTTACCTTAACCATTCAGAATGAGTGCCTAAACTTTGTCTTAACCCTTTCCCAAACCTTAACACTTACCTTAACCATTCAGAATGAGTGCCTAAACTTTATGTTTTAACCCTTTCCCAAACCTTAACACTTACCTTAACCATTCAGAATGAGTGCCTAAACTTTATCTTTTAACCCTTTCCCAAACCTTAACACTTACCTTAACCATTCAGAATGAGTGCCTAAACATTATGTTTTAACCCTTTCCCAAACCTTAACACTTACCTTAACCATTCAGAATGAGTGCCTAAACTTTATGTTTTAACCCTTTCCCAAACCTTAACACTTACCTTAACCATTCAGAATGAGTGCCTAAACTTTATGTTTTAACCCTTTCCCAAACCTTAACACTTACCTTAACCATTCAGAATGAGTGCCTAAACTTTATGTTTTAACCCTTTCCCAAACCTTAACACTTACCTTAACCATTCAGAATGAGTGCCTAAACTTTATGTTTTAACCCTTTCCCAAACCTTAACACTTACCTTAACCATTCAGAATGAGTGCCTAAACTTTATGTTTTAACCCTTTCCCAAACCTTAACACTTACCTTAACCATTCAGAATGAGTGCCTAAACTTTATGTTTTAACCCTTTCCCAAACCTTAACACTTACCTTAACCATTCAGAATGAGTGCCTAAACTTTATGTTTTAACCCTTTCCCAAACCTTAACACTTACCTTAACCATTCAGAATGAGTGCCTAAACTTTATGTTTTAACCCTTTCCCAAACCTTAACACTTACCTTAACCATTCAGAATGAGTGCCTAAACTTTATGTTTTAACCCTTTCCCAAACCTTAACCCTTACCTTAACCATTCAGAATGAGTGCCTAAACTTTATGTTTTAACCCTTTCCCAAACCTTAACCCTTACCTTAACCATTCAGAATGAGTGCCTAAACTTTATGTTTTAACCCTTTCCCAAACCTTAACACTTACCTTAACCATTCAGAATGAGTGCCTAAACTTTATGTTTTAACCCTTTCCCAAACCTTAACACTTACCTTAACCATTCAGAATGAGTGCCTAAACTTTATGTTTTAACCCTTTCCCAAACCTTAACCCTTACCTTAACCATTCAGAATGAGTGCCTAAACTTTATGTTTTAACCCTTTCCCAAACCTTAACACTTACCTTAACCATTCAGAATGAGTGCCTAAACTTTATGTTTTAACCCTTTCCCAAACCTTAACACTTACCTTAACCATTCAGAATGAGTGCCTAAACTTTATGTTTTAACCCTTTCCCAAACCTTAACACTTACCTTAACCATTCAGAATGAGTGCCTAAACTTTATGTTTTAACCCTTTCCCAAACCTTAACACTTACCTTAACCATTCAGAATGAGTGCCTAAACTTTATGTTTTAACCCTTTCCCAAACCTTAACACTTACCTTAACCATTCAGAATGAGTGCCTAAACTTTATGTTTTAACCCTTTCCCAAACCTTAACACTTACCTTAACCATTCAGAATGAGTGCCTAAACTTTATGTTTTAACCCTTTACCAAACCTTAACCCTTACCTTAACCATTCAGAATGAGTGCCTAAACTTTATGTTTTAACCCTTTCCCAAACCTTAACCCTTACCTTAACCATTCAGAATGAGTGCCTAAACTTTATGTTTTAACCCTTTCCCAAACCTTAACACTTACCTTAACCATTCAGAATGAGTGCCTAAACTTTATGTTTTAACCCTTTCCCAAACCTTAACACTTACCTTAACCATTCAGAATGAGTGCCTAAACTTTATGTTTTAACCCTTTCCCAAACCTTAACCACTTACCTTAACCATTCAGAATGAGTGCCTAAACTTTATGTTTTAACCCTTTCCCAAACCTTAACACTTACCTTAACCATTCAGAATGAGTGCCTAAACTTTATGTTTTAACCCTTTCCCAAACCTTAACACTTACCTTAACCATTCAGAATGAGTGCCTAAACTTTATGTTTTAACCCTTTCCCAAACCTTAACACTTACCTTAACCATTCAGAATGAGTGCCTAAACTTTATGTTTTAACCCTTTCCCAAACCTTAACACTTACCTTAACCATTCAGAATGAGTGCCTAAACTTTATGTTTTAACCCTTTCCCAAACCTTAACACTTACCTTAACCATTCAGAATGAGTGCCTAAACTTTATGTTTTAACCCTTTCCCAAACCTTAACACTTACCTTAACCATTCAGAATGAGTGCCTAAACTTTATGTTTTAACCCTTTCCCAAACCTTAACACTTACCTTAACCATTCAGAATGAGTGCCTAAACTTTATGTTTTAACCCTTTCCCAAACCTTAACACTTACCTTAACCATTCAGAATGAGTGCCTAAACTTTATGTTTTAACCCTTTCCCAAACCTTAACACTTACCTTAACCATTCAGAATGAGTGCCTAAACTTTATGTTTTAACCCTTTCCCAAACCTTAACACTTACCTTAACCATTCAGAATGAGTGCCTAAACTTTATGTTTTAACCCTTTCCCAAACCTTAACACTTACCTTTACCATTCAGAATGAGTGCCTAAACTTTATGTCTTAACCCTTTCCCAAACCTTAACACTTACCTTAACCATTCAGAATGAGTGCCTAAACTTTATGTTTTAACCCTTTCCCAAACCTTAACCCTACCTTAACCATTCAGAATGAGTGCCTAAACTTTATGTTTTAACCCTTTCCCAAACCTTAACACTTACCTTAACCATTCAGAATGAGTGCCTAAACTTTGTTTTAACCCTTTCCCAAACCTTAACACTTACCTTAACCATTCAGAATGAGTGCCTAAACTTTATGTTTTAACCCTTTCCCAAACCTTAACACTTACCTTAACCATTCAGAATGAGTGCCTAAACTTTATGTTTTAACCCTTTCCCAAACCTTAACACTTACCTTAACCATTCAGAATGAGTGCCTAAACTTTATGTTTTAACCCTTTCCCAAACCTTAACACTTACCTTAACCATTCAGAATGAGTGCCTAAACTTTATGTTTTAACCCTTTCCCAAACCTTAACACTTACCTTAACCATTCAGAATGAGTGCCTAAACTTTATGTTTTAACCCTTTCCCAAACCTTAACACTTACCTTAACCATTCAGAATGAGTGCCTAAACTTTATGTTTTAACCCTTTCCCAAACCTTAACACTTACCTTAACCATTCAGAATGAGTGCCTAAACTTTATGTTTTAACCCTTTCCCAAACCTTAACACTTACCTTAACCATTCAGAATGAGTGCCTAAACTTTATGTTTTAACCCTTTCCCAAACCTTAACACTTACCTTAACCATTCAGAATGAGTGCCTAAACTTTATGTTTTAACCCTTTCCCAAACCTTAACACTTACCTTAACCATTCAGAATGAGTGCCTAAACTTTATGTTTTAACCCTTTCCCAAACCTTAACACTTACCTTAACCATTCAGAATGAGTGCCTAAACTTTATGTTTTAACCCTTTCCCAAACCTTAACACTTACCTTAACCATTCAGAATGAGTGCCTAAACTTTATGTTTTAACCCTTTCCCAAACCTTAACACTTACCTTAACCATTCAGAATGAGTGCCTAAACTTTATGTTTTAACCCTTTCCCAAACCTTAACCCTTACCTTAACCATTCAGAATGAGTGCCTAAACTTTATGTTTTAACCCTTTCCCAAACCTTAACACTTACCTTAACCATTCAGAATGAGTGCCTAAACTTTATGTTTTAACCCTTTCCCAAACCTTAACACTTACCTTAACCATTCAGAATGAGTGCCAAAACTTTATGTTTTAACCCTTTCCCAAACCTTACCACTTACCTTAACCATTCAGAATGAGTGCCTACACTTTATGTTTTAACCCTTTCCCAAACCTTAACACTTACCTTAACCATTCAGAATGAGTGCCTAAACTTTATGTTTTAACCCTTTCCCAAACCTTAACACTTACCTTAACCATTCAGAATGAGTGCCTAAACTTTATGTTTTAACCCTTTCCCAAACCTTAACACTTACCTTAACCATTCAGAATGAGTGCCTAAACTTTATGTTTTAACCCTTTCCCAAACCTTAACCCTTACCTTAACCATTCAGAATGAGTGCCTAAACTTTATGTTTTAACCCTTTCCCAAACCTTAACACTTACCTTAACCATTCAGAATGAGTGCCTAAACTTTATGTTTTAACCCTTTCCCAAACCTTAACCCTTACCTCCATTCAGAATGAGTGCCTAAACTTTATGTTTTAACCCTTTCCCAAACCTTAACCCTACCTTAACCATTCAGAATGAGTGCCTAAACTTTATGTTTTAACCCTTTCCCAAACCTTAACACTTACCTTAACCATTCAGAATGAGTGCCTAAACTTTATGTTTTAACCCTTTCCCAAACCTTAACACTTACCTTAACCATTCAGAATGAGTGCCTAAACTTTATGTTTTAACCCTTTCCCAAACATTAACCCTTACCTTAACCATTCAGAATGAGTGCCTAAACTTTATGTTTTAACCCTTTCCCAAACCTTAACCCTTACCTTAACCATTCAGAATGAGTGCCTAAACTTTATGTTTTAACCCTTTCCCAAACCTTAACCCTACCTTAACCATTCAGAATGAGTGCCTAAACTTTATGTTTTAACCCTTTCCCAAACCTTAACACTTACCTTAACCATTCAGAATGAGTGCCTAAACTTTATGTTTTAACCCTTTCCCAAACATTAACCCTTACCTTAACCATTCAGAATGAGTGCCTAAACTTTATGTTTTAACCCTTTCCCAAACCTTAACACTTACCTTAACCATTCAGAATGAGTGCCTAAACTTTATGTTTTAACCCTTTCCCAAACCTTAACACCTTACCTTAACCATTCAGAATGAGTGCCTAAACTTTATGTTTTAACCCTTTCCCAAACCTTAACCCTTACCTTAACCATTCAGAATGAGTGCCTAAACTTTATGTTTTAACCCTTTCCCAAACCTTAACACTTACCTTAACCATTCAGAATGAGTGCCTAAACTTTATGTTTTAACCCTTTCCCAAACCTTAACACTTACCTTAACCATTCAGAATGAGTGCCTAAACTTTATGTTTTAACCCTTTCCCAAACCTTAACCCTTACCTTAACCATTCAGAATGAGTGCCTAAACTTTATGTTTTAACCCTTTCCCAAACCTTAACACTTACCTTAACCATTCAGAATGAGTGCCTAAACTTTATGTTTTAACCCTTTCCCAAACCTTAACACTTACCTTAACCATTCAGAATGAGTGCCTAAACTTTATGTTTTAACCCTTTCCCAAACCTTAACACTTACCTTAACCATTCAGAATGAGTGCCTAAACTTTATGTTTTAACCCTTTCCCAAACCTTAACCCTTACCTTAACCATTCAGAATGAGTGCCTAAACTTTATGTTTTAACCCTTTCCCAAACCTTAACACTTACCTTAACCATTCAGAATGAGTGCCTAAACTTTATGTTTTAACCCTTTCCCAAACCTTAACCCTACCTTAACCATTCAGAATGAGTGCCTAAACTTTATGTTTTAACCCTTTCCCAACCCTTAACACTTACCTTAACCATTCAGAATGAGTGCCTAAACTTTATGTTTTAACCCTTTCCCAAACCTGAACACTTACCTTAACCATTCAGAATGAGTGCCTAAACTTTATGTTTTAACCCTTTCCCAAACCTTAACCCTACCTTAACCATTCAGAATGAGTGCCAAACTTTATGTTTTAACCCTTTCCCAAACCTTAACCCTACCTTAACCATTCAGAATGAGTGCCTAAACTTTATGTTTTAACCCTTTCCCAAACCTTAACACTTACCTTAACCATTCAGAATGAGTGCCTAAACTTTATGTTTTAACCCTTTCCCAAACCTTAACCCTACCTTAACCATTCAGAATGAGTGCCTAAACTTTATGTTTTAACCCTTTCCCAAACCTTAACCCTACCTTAACCATTCAGAATGAGTGCCTAAACTTTATGTTTTAACCCTTTCCCAAACCTTAACACTTACCTTAACCATTCAGAATGAGTGCCTAAACTTTATGTTTTAACCCTTTCCCAAACCTTAACCCTACCTTAACCATTCAGAATGAGTGCCTAAACTTTATGTTTTAACCCTTTCCCAAACCTTAACACTTACCTTAACCATTCAGAATGAGTGCCTAAACTTTATGTTTTAACCCTTTCCCAAACCTTAACACTTACCTTAACCATTCAGAATGAGTGCCTAAACTTTATGTTTTAACCCTTTCCCAAACCTTAACACTTACCTTAACCATTCAGAATGAGTGCCTAAACTTTATGTTTTAACCCTTTCCCAAACCTTAACACTTACCTTAACCATTCAGAATGAGTGCCTAAACTTTATGTTTTAACCCTTTCCCAAACCTTAACACTTACCTTAACCATTCAGAATGAGTGCCTAAACTTTATGTTTTAACCCTTTCCCAAACCTTAACACTTACCTTAACCATTCAGAATGAGTGCCTAAACTTTATGTCTTAACCCTTTCCCAAACCTTAACACTTACCTTAACCATTCAGAATGAGTGCCTAAACTTTATGTTTTAACCCTTTCCCAAACCTTAACCTACCTTAACCATTCAGAATGAGTGCCTAAACTTTATGTTTTAACCCTTTCCCAAACCTTAACACTTACCTTAACCATTCAGAATGAGTGCCTAAACTTTATGTTTTAACCCTTTCCCAAACCTTAACACTTACCTTAACCATTCAGAATGAGTGCCTAAACTTTATGTTTTAACCCTTTCCCAAACCTTAACACTTACCTTAACCATTCAGAATGAGTGCCTAAACTTTATGTTTTAACCCTTTACCAAACCTTAACACTTACCTTAACCATTCAGAATGAGTGCCTAAACTTTATGTTTTAACCCTTTCCCAAACCTTAACACTTACCTTAACCATTCAGAATGAGTGCCTAAACTTTATGTTTTAACCCTTTCCCAAACCTTAACACTTACCTTAACCATTCAGAATGAGTGCCTAAACTTTATGTTTTAACCCTTTCCCAAACCTTAACACTTACCTTAACCATTCAGAATGAGTGCCAAACTTTATGTTTTAACCCTTTCCCAAACCTTAACACTTACCTTAACCATTCAGAATGAGTGCCTAACTTTATGTTTTAACCCTTTCCTAAACCTTAACACTTACCTTAACCATTCAGAATGAGTGCCTAAACTTTATGTTTTAACCCTTTCCCAAACCTTAACACTTACCTTAACCATTCAGAATGAGTGCCTAAACTTTATGTTTTAACCCTTTCCCAAACCTTAACACTTACCTTAACCATTCAGAATGAGTGCCTAAACTTTATGTTTTAACCCTTTCCCAAACCTTAACACTTACCTTAACCATTCAGAATGAGTGCCTAAACTTTATGTTTTAACCCTTTCCCAAACCTTAACACTTACCTTAACCATTCAGAATGAGTGCCTAAACTTTATGTTTTAACCCTTTCCCAAACCTTAACACTTACCTTAACCATTCAGAATGAGTGCCTAAACTTTATGTTTTAACCCTTTCCCAAACCTTAACACTTACCTTAACCATTCAGAATGAGTGCCTAAACTTTATGTTTTAACCCTTTCCCAAACCTTAACCCTTACCTTAACCATTCAGAATGAGTGCCTAAACTTTATGTTTTAACCCTTTCCCAAACCTTAACACTTACCTTAACCATTCAGAATGAGTGCCTAAACTTTATGTTTTAACCCTTTCCCAAACCTTAACACTTACCTTAACCATTCAGAATGAGTGCCTAAACTTTATGTTTTAACCCTTTCCCAAACCTTAACACTTACCTTAACAATTCAGAATGAGTGCCTAAACTTTATGTTTTAACCCTTTCCCAAACCTTAACACTTACCTTAACCATTCAGAATGAGTGCCTAAACTTTATGTTTTAACCCTTTCCCAAACCTTAACACTTACCTTAACCATTCAGAATGAGTGCCTAAACTTTATGTTTTAACCCTTTCCCAAACCTTAACACTTACCTTAACCATTCAGAATGAGTGCCTAAACTTTATGTTTTAACCCTTTCCCAAACCTTAACACTTACCTTAACCATTCAGAATGAGTGCCTAAACTTTATGTTTTAACCCTTTCCCAAACCTTAACACTTACCTTAACCATTCAGAATGAGTGCCTAAACTTTATGTTTTAACCCTTTCCCAAACCTTAACACTTACCTTAACCATTCAGAATGAGTGCCTAAACTTTATGTTTTAACCCTTTCCCAAACCTTAACACTTACCTTAACCATTCAGAATGAGTGCCTAAACTTTATGTTTTAACCCTTTCCCAAACCTTAACACTTACCTTAACCATTCAGAATGAGTGCCTAAACTTTATGTTTTAACCCTTTCCCAAACCTTAACCCTACCTTAACCATTCAGAATGAGTGCCTAAACTTTATGTTTTAACCCTTTCCCAAACCTTAACACTTACCTTAACCATTCAGAATGAGTGCCTAAACTTTATGTTTTAACCCTTTCCCAAACCTTAACACTTACCTTAACCATTCAGAATGAGTGCCTAAACTTTATGTTTTAACCCTTTCCCAAACCTTAACACTTACCTTAACCATTCAGAATGAGTGCCTAAACTTTATGTTTTAACCCTTTCCCAAACCTTAACACTTACCTTAACCATTCAGAATGAGTGCCTAAACTTTATGTTTTAACCCTTTCCCAAACCTTAACACTTACCTTAACCATTCAGAATGAGTGCCTAAACTTTATGTTTTAACCCTTTCCCAAACCTTAACACTTACCTTAACCATTCAGAATGAGTGCCTAAACTTTATGTTTTAACCCTTTCCCAAACCTTAACCCTTACCTTAACCATTCAGAATGAGTGCCTAAACTTTATGTTTTAACCCTTTCCCAAACCTTAACCCTTACCTTAACCATTCAGAATGAGTGCCTAAACTTTATGTTTTAACCCTTTCCCAAACCTTAACACTTACCTTAACCATTCAGAATGAGTGCCTAAACTTTATGTTTTAACCCTTTCCCAAACCTTAACCCTTACCTTAACCATTCAGAATGAGTGCCTAAACTTTATGTTTTAACCCTTTCCCAAACCTTAACCCTTACCTTAACCATTCAGAATGAGTGCCTAAACTTTATGTTTTAACCCTTTTAAAACCTTAACACTTACCTTAACCATTCAAATGAGTGCCTAAACTTTATGTTTTAACCCTTTCCCAAACCTTAACACTTACCTTAACCATTCAGAATGAGTGCCTAAACTTTATGTTTTAACCCTTTCCCAAACATTAACCCTTACCTTAACCATTCAGAATGAGTGCCTAAACTTTATGTTTTAACCCTTTCCCAAACCTTAACACTTACCTTAACCATTCAGAATGAGTGCCTAAACTTTATGTTTTAACCCTTTCCCAAACCTTAACCCTTACCTTAACCATTCAGAATGAGTGCCTAAACTTTATGTTTTAACCCTTTCCCAAACCTTAACCCTAACCTTAACCATTCAGAATGAGTGCCTAAACTTTATGTTTTAACCCTTTCCCAAACCTTAACCCTACCTTAACCATTCAGAATGAGTGCCTAAACTTTATGTTTTAACCCTTTCCCAAACCTTAACACTTACCTTAACCATTCAGAATGAGTGCCTAAACTTTATGTTTTAACCCTTTCCCAAACCTTAACACTTACCTTAACCATTCAGAATGAGTGCCTAAACTTTATGTTTTAACCCTTTACCAAACCTTAACCCTTACCTTAACCATTCAGAATGAGTGCCTAAACTTTATGTTTTAACCCTTTCCCAAACCTTAACCCTTACCTTAACCATTCAGAATGAGTCCCTAAACTTTATGTTTTAACCCTTTCCCAAACCTTAACACTTACCTTAACCATTCAGAATGAGTGCCTAAACTTTATGTTTTAACCCTTTCCCAAACCTTAACACTTACCTTAACCATTCAGAATGAGTGCCAAAACTTTATGTTTTAACCCTTTCCCAAACCTTACCACTTACCTTAACCATTCAGAATGAGTGCCTAAACTTTATGTTTTAACCCTTTCCCAAACCTTAACACTTACCTTAACCATTCAGAATGAGTGCCTAAACTTTATGTTTTAACCCTTTCCCAAACCTTAACACTTACCTTAACCATTCAGAATGAGTGCCTAAACTTTATGTTTTAACCCTTTCCCAAACCTTAACCCTACCTTAACCATTCAGAATGAGTGCCTAAACTTTATGTTTTAACCCTTTCCCAAACCTTAACACTTACCTTAACCATTCAGAATGAGTGCCTAAACTTTATGTTTTAACCCTTTCCCAAACCTTAACACTTACCTTAACCATTCAGAATGAGTGCCTAAACTTTATGTTTTAACCCTTTCCCAAACCTTAACACTTACCTTAACCATTCAGAATGAGTGCCTAAACTTTATGTTTTAACCCTTTCCCAAACCTTAACACTTACCTTAACCATTCAGAATGAGTGCCTAAACTTTATGTTTTAACCCTTTCCCAAACCTTAACACTTACCTTAACCATTCAGAATGAGTGCCTAAACTTTATGTTTTAACCCTTTCCCAAACCTTAACACTTACCTTAACCATTCAGAATGAGTGCCTAAACTTTATGTTTTAACCCTTTCCCAAACCTTAACCCTTACCTTAACCATTCAGAATGAGTGCCTAAACTTTATGTTTTAACCCTTTCCCAAACCTTAACCCTTACCTTAACCATTCAGAATGAGTGCCTAAACTTTATGTTTTAACCCTTTCCCAAACCTTAACACTTACCTTAACCATTCAGAATGAGTGCCTAAACTTTATGTTTTAACCCTTTCCCAAACCTTAACACTTACCTTAACCATTCAGAATGAGTGCCTAAACTTTATGTTTTAACCCTTTCCCAAACCTTACCACTTACCTTAACCATTCAGAATGAGTGCCTAACTTTATGTTTTAACCCTTTCCCAAACCTTAACACTTACCTTAACCATTCAGAATGAGTGCCTAAACTTTATGTTTTAACCCTTTCCCAAACCTTAACACTTACCTTAACCATTCAGAATGAGTGCCTAAACTTTATGTTTTAACCCTTTCCCAAACCTTAACACTTACCTTAACCATTCAGAATGAGTGCCTAAACTTTATGTTTTAACCCTTTCCCAAACCTTAACACTTACCTTAACCATTCAGAATGAGTGCCTAAACTTTATGTTTTAACCCTTTCCCAAACCTTAACACTTACCTTAACCATTCAGAATGAGTGCCTAAACTTTATGTTTTAACCCTTTCCCAAACCTTAACACTTACCTTAACCATTCAGAATGAGTGCCTAAACTTTGTTTTAACCCTTTCCCAAACCTTAACACTTACCTTAACCATTCAGAATGAGTGCCTAAACTTTATGTCTTAACCCTTTCCCAAACCTTAACACTTACCTTAACCATTCAGAATGAGTGCCTAAACTTTATGTTTTAACCCTTTCCCAAACCTTAACCCTACCTTAACCATTCAGAATGAGTGCCTAAACTTTATGTTTTAACCCTTTCCCAAACCTTAACACTTACCTTAACCATTCAGAATGAGTGCCTAAACTTTATGTTTTAACCCTTTCCCAAACCTTAACACTTACCTTAACCATTCAGAATGAGTGCCTAAACTTTATGTTTTAACCCTTTCCCAAACCTTAACACTTACCTTAACCATTCAGAATGAGTGCCTAAACTTTATGTTTTAACCCTTTCCCAAACCTTAACACTTACCTTAACCATTCAGAATGAGTGCCTAAACTTTATGTTTTAACCCTTTCCCAAACCTTAACACTTACCTTAACCATTCAGAATGAGTGCCTAAACTTTATGTTTTAACCCTTTCCCAAACCTTAACCCTTACCTTAACCATTCAGAATGAGTGCCTAAACTTTATGTTTTAACCCTTTCCCAAACCTTAACCCTACCTTAACCATTCAGAATGAGTGCCTAAACTTTATGTTTTAACCCTTTCCCAAACCTTAACACTTACCTTAACCATTCAGAATGAGTGCCTAAACTTTATGTTTTAACCCTTTCCCAAACCTTAACACTTACCTTAACCATTCAGAATGAGTGCCTAAACTTTATGTTTTAACCCTTTCCCAAACCTTAACACTTACCTTAACCATTCAGAATGAGTGCCTAAACTTTATGTTTTAACCCTTTCCCAAACCTTAACACTTACCTTAACCATTCAGAATGAGTGCCTAAACTTTATGTTTAACCCTTTCCCAAACCTTAACACTTACCTTAACCATTCAGAATGAGTGCCTAAACTTTACGTCTTAACCCTTTCCCAAACCTTAACACTTACCTTAACCATTCAGAATGAGTGCCTAAACTTTATGTTTTAACCCTTTCCCAAACCTTAACACTTACCTTAACCATTCAGAATGAGTGCCTAAACTTTATGTTTTAACCCTTTCCCAAACCTTAACCCTACCTTAACCATTCAGAATGAGTGCCTAAACTTTATGTTTTAACCCTTTCCCAAACCTTAACACTTACCTTAACCATTCAGAATGAGTGCCTAAACTTTATGTTTTAACCCTTTCCCAAACCTTAACACTTACCTTAACCATTCAGAATGAGTGCCTAAACTTTATGTTTTAACCCTTTCCCAAACCTTAACACTTACCTTAACCATTCAGAATGAGTGCCTAAACTTTATGTTTTAACCCTTTCCCAAACCTTAACACTTACCTTAACCATTCAGAATGAGTGCCTAAACTTTATGTTTTAACCCTTTCCCAAACCTTAACACTTACCTTAACCATTCAGAATGAGTGCCTAAACTTTATGTTTTAACCCTTTCCCAAACCTTAACACTTACCTTAACCATTCAGAATGAGTGCCTAAACTTTATGTTTTAACCCTTTCCCAAACCTTAACACTTACCTTAACCATTCAGAATGAGTGCCTAAACTTTATGTTTTAACCCTTTCCCAAACCTTAACACTTACCTTAACCATTCAGAATGAGTGCCTAAACTTTATGTTTTAACCCTTTCCCAAACCTTAACACTTACCTTAACCATTCAGAATGAGTGCCTAAACTTTATGTTTTAACCCTTTCCCAAACCTTAACACTTACCTTAACCATTCAGAATGAGTGCCTAAACTTTATGTTTTAACCCTTTCCCAAACCTTAACCCTTACCTTAACCATTCAGAATGAGTGCCTAAACTTTATGTTTTAACCCTTTCCCAAACCTTAACCCTTACCTTAACCATTCAGAATGAGTGCCTAAACTTTATGTTTTAACCCTTTCCCAAACCTTAACACTTACCTTAACCATTCAGAATGAGTGCCTAAACTTTATGTTTTAACCCTTTCCCAAACCTTAACACTTACCTTAACCATTCAGAATGAGTGCCTAAACTTTATGTTTTAACCCTTTCCCAAACCTTAACCACTTACCTTAACCATTCAGAATGAGTGCCTAAACTTTATGTTTTAACCCTTTCCCAAACCTTAACACTTACCTTAACCATTCAGAATGAGTGCCTAAACTTTATGTTTTAACCCTTTCCCAAACCTTAACACTTACCTTAACCATTCAGAATGAGTGCCTAAACTTTATGTTTTAACCCTTTCCCAAACCTTAACACTTACCTTAACCATTCAGAATGAGTGCCTAAACTTTATGTTTTAACCCTTTCCCAAACCTTAACACTTACCTTAACCATTCAGAATGAGTGCCTAAACTTTATGTTTTAACCCTTTCCCAAACCTTAACACTTACCTTAACCATTCAGAATGAGTGCCTAAACTTTATGTTTTAACCCTTTCCCAAACCTTAACACTTACCTTAACCATTCAGAATGAGTGCCTAAACTTTATGTTTTAACCCTTTCCCAAACCTTAACACTTACCTTAACCATTCAGAATGAGTGCCTAAACTTTATGTTTTAACCCTTTCCCAAACCTTAACACTTACCTTAACCATTCAGAATGAGTGCCTAAACTTTATGTTTTAACCCTTTCCCAAACCTTAACACTTACCTTAACCATTCAGAATGAGTGCCTAAACTTTATGTTTTAACCCTTTCCCAAACCTTAACCCTTACCTTAACCATTCAGAATGAGTGCCTAAACTTTATGTTTTAACCCTTTCCCAAACCTTAACCCTTACCTTAACCATTCAGAATGAGTGCCTAAACTTTATGTTTTAACCCTTTCCCAAACCTTAACACTTACCTTAACCATTCAGAATGAGTGCCTAAACTTTATGTTTTAACCCTTTCCCAAACCTTAACACTTACCTTAACCATTCAGAATGAGTGCCTAAACTTTATGTTTTAACCCTTTCCCAAACCTTAACCACTTACCTTAACCATTCAGAATGAGTGCCTAAACTTTATGTTTTAACCCTTTCCCAAACCTTAACACTTACCTTAACCATTCAGAATGAGTGCCTAAACTTTATGTTTTAACCCTTTCCCAAACCTTAACACTTACCTTAACCATTCAGAATGAGTGCCTAAACTTTATGTTTTAACCCTTTCCCAAACCTTAACCCTTACCTTAACCATTCAGAATGAGTGCCTAAACTTTATGTTTTAACCCTTTCCCAAACCTTAACACTTACCTTAACCATTCAGAATGAGTGCCTAAACTTTATGTTTTAACCCTTTCCCAAACCTTAACACTTACCTTAACCATTCAGAATGAGTGCCTAAACTTTATGTTTTAACCCTTTCCCAAACCTTAACACTTACCTTAACCATTCAGAATGAGTGCCTAAACTTTATGTTTTAACCCTTTCCCAAACCTTAACACTTACCTTAACCATTCAGAATGAGTGCCTAAACTTTATGTTTTAACCCTTTCCCAAACCTTAACACTTACCTTAACCATTCAGAATGAGTGCCTAAACTTTATGTTTTAACCCTTTCCCAAACCTTAACACTTACCTTAACCATTCAGAATGAGTGCCTAAACTTTATGTTTTAACCCTTTCCCAAACCTTAACACTTACCTTAACCATTCAGAATGAGTGCCTAAACTTTATGTTTTAACCCTTTCCCAAACCTTAACACTTACCTTAACCATTCAGAATGAGTGCCTAAACTTTATGTTTTAACCCTTTCCCAAACCTTAACACTTACCTTAACCATTCAGAATGAGTGCCTAAACTTTATGTTTTAACCCTTTCCCAAACCTTAACACTTACCTTAACCATTCAGAATGAGTGCCTAAACTTTATGTTTTAACCCTTTCCCAAACCTTAACACTTACCTTAACCATTCAGAATGAGTGCCTAAACTTTATGTTTTAACCCTTTCCCAAACCTTAACACTTACCTTAACCATTCAGAATGAGTGCCTAAACTTTATGTTTTAACCCTTTCCCAAACCTTAACACTTACCTTAACCATTCAGAATGAGTGCCTAAACTTTATGTTTTAACCCTTTCCCAAACCTTAACCCTTACCTTAACCATTCAGAATGAGTGCCTAAACTTTATGTTTTAACCCTTTCCCAAACCTTAACACTTACCTTAACCATTCAGAATGAGTGCCTAAACTTTATGTTTTAACCCTTTCCCAAACCTTAACACTTACCTTAACCATTCAGAATGAGTGCCTAAACTTTATGTTTTAACCCTTTCCCAAACCTTAACACTTACCTTAACCATTCAGAATGAGTGCCTAAACTTTATGTTTTAACCCTTTCCCAAACCTTAACACTTACCTTAACCATTCAGAATGAGTGCCTAAACTTTATGTTTTAACCCTTTCCCAAACCTTAACACTTACCTTAACCATTCAGAATGAGTGCCTAAACTTTATGTTTTAACCCTTTCCCAAACCTTAACACTTACCTTAACCATTCAGAATGAGTGCCTAAACTTTATGTTTTAACCCTTTCCCAAACCTTAACACTTACCTTAACCATTCAGAATGAGTGCCTAAACTTTATGTTTTAACCCTTTCCCAAACCTTAACACTTACCTTAACCATTCAGAATGAGTGCCTAAACTTTATGTTTTAACCCTTTCCCAAACCTTAACACTTACCTTAACCATTCAGAATGAGTGCCTAAACTTTATGTTTTAACCCTTTCCCAAACCTTAACACTTACCTTAACCATTCAGAATGAGTGCCTAAACTTTATGTTTTAACCCTTTCCCAAACCTTAACACTTACCTTAACCATTCAGAATGAGTGCCTAAACTTTATGTTTTAACCCTTTCCCAAACCTTAACACTTACCTTAACCATTCAGAATGAGTGCCTAAACTTTATGTTTTAACCCTTTCCCAAACCTTAACACTTACCTTAACCATTCAGAATGAGTGCCTAAACTTTATGTTTTAACCCTTTCCCAAACCTTAACACTTACCTTAACCATTCAGAATGAGTGCCTAAACTTTATGTTTTAACCCTTTCCCAAACCTTAACACTTACCTTAACCATTCAGAATGAGTGCCTAAACTTTATGTTTTAACCCTTTCCCAAACCTTAACACTTACCTTAACCATTCAGAATGAGTGCCTAAACTTTATGTTTTAACCCTTTCCCAAACCTTAACACTTACCTTAACCATTCAGAATGAGTGCCTAAACTTTATGTTTTAACCCTTTCCCAAACCTTAACACTTACCTTAACCATTCAGAATGAGTGCCTAAACTTTATGTTTTAACCCTTTCCCAAACCTTAACACTTACCTTAACCATTCAGAATGAGTGCCTAAACTTTATGTTTTAACCCTTTCCCAAACCTTAACACTTACCTTAACCATTCAGAATGAGTGCCTAAACTTTATGTTTTAACCCTTTCCCAAACCTTAACACTTACCTTAACCATTCAGAATGAGTGCCTAAACTTTATGTTTTAACCCTTTCCCAAACCTTAACACTTACCTTAACCATTCAGAATGAGTGCCTAAACTTTATGTTTTAACCCTTTCCCAAACCTTAACACTTACCTTAACCATTCAGAATGAGTGCCTAAACTTTATGTTTTAACCCTTTCCCAAACCTTAACACTTACCTTAACCATTCAGAATGAGTGCCTAAACTTTATGTTTTAACCCTTTCCCAAACCTTAACCCTTACCTTAACCATTCAGAATGAGTGCCTAAACTTTATGTTTTAACCCTTTCCCAAACCTTAACACTTACCTTAACCATTCAGAATGAGTGCCTAAACTTTATGTTTTAACCCTTTCCCAAACCTTAACACTTACCTTAACCATTCAGAATGAGTGCCTAAACTTTATGTTTTAACCCTTTCCCAAACCTTAACACTTACCTTAACCATTCAGAATGAGTGCCTAAACTTTATGTTTTAACCCTTTCCCAAACCTTAACACTTACCTTAACCATTCAGAATGAGTGCCTAAACTTTATGTTTTAACCCTTTCCCAAACCTTAACACTTACCTTAACCATTCAGAATGAGTGCCTAAACTTTATGTTTTAACCCTTTCCCAAACCTTAACACTTACCTTAACCATTCAGAATGAGTGCCTAAACTTTATGTTTTAACCCTTTCCCAAACCTTAACACTTACCTTAACCATTCAGAATGAGTGCCTAAACTTTATGTTTTAACCCTTTCCCAAACCTTAACACTTACCTTAACCATTCAGAATGAGTGCCTAAACTTTATGTTTTAACCCTTTCCCAAACCTTAACACTTACCTTAACCATTCAGAATGAGTGCCTAAACTTTATGTTTTAACCCTTTCCCAAACCTTAACACTTACCTTAACCATTCAGAATGAGTGCCTAAACTTTATGTTTTAACCCTTTCCCAAACCTTAACCCTTACCTTAACCATTCAGAATGAGTGCCTAAACTTTATGTTTTAACCCTTTCCCAAACCTTAACACTTACCTTAACCATTCAGAATGAGTGCCTAAACTTTATGTTTTAACCCTTTCCCAAACCTTAACACTTACCTTAACCATTCAGAATGAGTGCCTAAACTTTATGTTTTAACCCTTTCCCAAACCTTAACACTTACCTTAACCATTCAGAATGAGTGCCTAAACTTTATGTTTTAACCCTTTCCCAAACCTTAACACTTACCTTAACCATTCAGAATGAGTGCCTAAACTTTATGTTTTAACCCTTTCCCAAACCTTAACACTTACCTTAACCATTCAGAATGAGTGCCTAAACTTTATGTTTTAACCCTTTCCCAAACCTTAACACTTACCTTAACCATTCAGAATGAGTGCCTAAACTTTGTTTTAACCCTTTCCCAAACCTTAACACTTACCTTAACCATTCAGAATGAGTGCCTAAACTTTATGTTTTAACCCTTTCCCAAACCTTAACACTTACCTTAACCATTCAGAATGAGTGCCTAAACTTTATGTTTTAACCCTTTCCCAAACCTTAACACTTACCTTAACCATTCAGAATGAGTGCCTAAACTTTATGTTTTAACCCTTTCCCAAACCTTAACACTTACCTTAACCATTCAGAATGAGTGCCTAAACTTTATGTTTTAACCCTTTCCCAAACCTTAACACTTACCTTAACCATTCAGAATGAGTGCCTAAACTTTATGTTTTAACCCTTTCCCAAACCTTAACCTTACCTTAACCATTCAGAATGAGTGCCTAAACTTTATGTTTTAACCCTTTCCCAAACCTTAACACTTACCTTAACCATTCAGAATGAGTGCCTAAACTTTATGTTTTAACCCTTTCCCAAACCTTAACACTTACCTTAACCATTCAGAATGAGTGCCTAAACTTTATGTTTTAACCCTTTCCCAAACCTTAACACTTACCTTAACCATTCAGAATGAGTGCCTAAACTTTATGTTTTAACCCTTTCCCAAACCTTAACACTTACCTTAACCATTCAGAATGAGTGCCTAAACTTTATGTTTTAACCCTTTCCCAAACCTTAACACTTACCTTAACCATTCAGAATGAGTGCCTAAACTTTATGTTTTAACCCTTTCCCAAACCTTAACACTTACCTTAACCATTCAGAATGAGTGCCTAAACTTTATGTTTTAACCCTTTCCCAAACCTTAACACTTACCTTAACCATTCAGAATGAGTGCCTAAACTTTATGTTTTAACCCTTTCCCAAACCTTAACACTTACCTTAACCATTCAGAATGAGTGCCTAAACTTTATGTTTTAACCCTTTCCCAAACCTTAACACTTACCTTAACCATTCAGAATGAGTGCCTAAACTTTATGTTTTAACCCTTTCCCAAACCTTAACCCTACCTTAACCATTCAGAATGAGTGCCTAAACTTTATGTTTTAACCCTTTCCCAAACCTTAACACTTACCTTAACCATTCAGAATGAGTGCCTAAACTTTATGTTTTAACCCTTTCCCAAACCTTAACACTTACCTTAACCATTCAGAATGAGTGCCTAAACTTTATGTTTTAACCCTTTCCCAAACCTTAACACTTACCTTAACCATTCAGAATGAGTGCCTAAACTTTATGTTTTAACCCTTTCCCAAACCTTAACACTTACCTTAACCATTCAGAATGAGTGCCTAAACTTTATGTTTTAACCCTTTCCCAAACCTTAACCCTTACCTTAACCATTCAGAATGAGTGCCTAAACTTTATGTTTTAACCCTTTCCCAAACCTTAACCCTTACCTTAACCATTCAGAATGAGTGCCTAAACTTTATGTTTTAACCCTTTCCCAAACCTTAACCCTTACCTTAACCATTCAGAATGAGTGCCTAAACTTTATGTTTTAACCCTTTCCCAAACCTTAACCCTTACCTTAACCATTCAGAATGAGTGCCTAAACTTTATGTTTTAACCCTTTCCCAAACCTTAACCCTACCTTAACCATTCAGAATGAGTGCCTAAACTTTATGTTTTAACCCTTTCCCAAACCTTAACACTTACCTTAACCATTCAGAATGAGTGCCTAAACTTTATGTTTTAACCCTTTCCCAAACCTTAACACTTACCTTAACCATTCAGAATGAGTGCCTAAACTTTATGTTTTAACCCTTTCCCAAACATTAACCCTTACCTTAACCATTCAGAATGAGTGCCTAAACTTTATGTTTTAACCCTTTCCCAAACCTTAACACTTACCTTAACCATTCAGAATGAGTGCCTAAACTTTATGTTTTAACCCTTTCCCAAACCTTAACCCTTACCTTAACCATTCAGAATGAGTGCCTAAACTTTATGTTTTAACCCTTTCCCAAACCTTAACCCTTACCTTAACCATTCAGAATGAGTGCCTAAACTTTATGTTTTAACCCTTTCCCAAACCTTAACCCTACCTTAACCATTCAGAATGAGTGCCTAAACTTTATGTTTTAACCCTTTCCCAAACCTTAACCCTAACCTTAACCATTCAGAATGAGTGCCTAAACTTTATGTTTTAACCCTTTCCCAAACCTTAACCCTACCTTAACCATTCAGAATGAGTGCCTAAACTTTATGTTTTAACCCTTTCCCAAACCTTAACCCTACCTTAACCATTCAGAATGAGTGCCTAAACTTTATGTTTTAACCCTTTCCCAAACCTTAACACTTACCTTAACCATTCAGAATGAGTGCCTAAACTTTATGTTTTAACCCTTTCCCAAACCTTAACACTTACCTTAACCATTCAGAATGAGTGCCTAAACTTTATGTTTTAACCCTTTACCAAACCTTAACCCTTACCTTAACCATTCAGAATGAGTGCCTAAACTTTATGTTTTAACCCTTTCCCAAACCTTAACCCTTACCTTAACCATTCAGAATGAGTGCCTAAACTTTATGTTTTAACCCTTTCCCAAACCTTAACACTTACCTTAACCATTCAGAATGAGTGCCTAAACTTTATGTTTTAACCCTTTCCCAAACCTTAACACTTACCTTAACCATTCAGAATGAGTGCCTAAACTTTATGTTTTAACCCTTTCCCAAACCTTAACACTTACCTTAACCATTCAGAATGAGTGCCTAAACTTTATGTTTTAACCCTTTCCCAAACCTTAACACTTACCTTAACCATTCAGAATGAGTGCCTAAACTTTATGTTTTAACCCTTTCCCAAACCTTAACACTTACCTTAACCATTCAGAATGAGTGCCTAAACTTTATGTTTTAACCCTTTCCCAAACCTTAACCCTTACCTTAACCATTCAGAATGAGTGCCTAAACTTTATGTTTTAACCCTTTCCCAAACCTTAACACTTACCTTAACCATTCAGAATGAGTGCCTAAACTTTATGTTTTAACCCTTTCCCAAACCTTAACACTTACCTTAACCATTCAGAATGAGTGCCTAAACTTTATGTTTTAACCCTTTCCCAAACCTTAACACTTACCTTAACCATTCAGAATGAGTGCCTAAACTTTATGTTTTAACCCTTTCCCAAACCTTAACACTTACCTTAACCATTCAGAATGAGTGCCTAAACTTTATGTTTTAACCCTTTCCCAAACCTTAACACTTACCTTAACCATTCAGAATGAGTGCCTAAACTTTATGTTTTAACCCTTTCCCAAACCTTAACACTTACCTTAACCATTCAGAATGAGTGCCTAAACTTTATGTTTTAACCCTTTACCAAACCTTAACCCTTACCTTAACCATTCAGAATGAGTGCCTAAACTTTATGTTTTAACCCTTTCCCAAACCTTAACCCTTACCTTAACCATTCAGAATGAGTGCCTAAACTTTATGTTTTAACCCTTTCCCAAACCTTAACACTTACCTTAACCATTCAGAATGAGTGCCTAAACTTTATGTTTTAACCCTTTCCCAAACCTTAACACTTACCTTAACCATTCAGAATGAGTGCCAAAACTTTATGTTTTAACCCTTTCCCAAACCTTACCACTTACCTTAACCATTCAGAATGAGTGCCTAAACTTTATGTTTTAACCCTTTCCCAAACCTTAACACTTACCTTAACCATTCAGAATGAGTGCCTAAACTTTATGTTTTAACCCTTTCCCAAACCTTAACACTTACCTTAACCATTCAGAATGAGTGCCTAAACTTTATGTTTTAACCCTTTCCCAAACCTTAACACTTACCTTAACCATTCAGAATGAGTGCCTAAACTTTATGTTTTAACCCTTTCCCAAACCTTAACACTTACCTTAACCATTCAGAATGAGTGCCTAAACTTGATGTTTTAACCCTTTCCCAAACCTTAACACTTACCTTAACCATTCAGAATGAGTGCCTAAACTTTATGTTTTAACCCTTTCCCAAACCTTAACACTTACCTTAACCATTCAGAATGAGTGCCTAAACTTTATGTTTTAACCCTTTCCCAAACCTTAACACTTACCTTAACCATTCAGAATGAGTGCCTAAACTTTATGTTTTAACCCTTTCCCAAACCTTAACACTTACCTTAGCCATTCAGAATGAGTGCCTAAACTTTATGTTTTAACCCTTTCCCAAACCTTAACACTTACCTTAACCATTCAGAATGAGTGCCTAAACTTTATGTTTTAACCCTTTCCCAAACCTTAACACTTACCTTAACCATTCAGAATGAGTGCCTAAACTTTATGTTTTAACCCTTTCCCAAACCTTAACCCTTACCTTAACCATTCAGAATGAGTGCCTAAACTTTATGTTTTAACCCTTTCCCAAACCTTAACCCTTACCTTAACCATTCAGAATGAGTGCCTAAACTTTATGTTTTAACCCTTTCCCAAACCTTAACACTTACCTTAACCATTCAGAATGAGTGCCTAAACTTTATGTTTTAACCCTTTCCCAAACCTTAACACTTACCTTAACCATTCAGAATGAGTGCCAAAACTTTATGTTTTAACCCTTTCCCAAACCTTACCACTTACCTTAACCATTCAGAATGAGTGCCTAAACTTTATGTTTTAACCCTTTCCCAAACCTTAACACTTACCTTAACCATTCAGAATGAGTGCCTAAACTTTACGTCTTAACCCTTTCCCAAACCTTAACACTTACCTTAACCATTCAGAATGAGTGCCTAAACTTTATGTTTTAACCCTTTCCCAAACCTTAACCCTACCTTAACCATTCAGAATGAGTGCCTGAACTTTATGTTTTAACCCTTTCCCAAACCTTAACACTTACCTTAACCATTCAGAATGAGTGCCTAAACTTTATGTTTTAACCCTTTCCCAAACCTTAACACTTACCTTAACCATTCAGAATGAGTGCCTAAACTTTATGTTTTAACCCTTTCCCAAACCTTAACACTTACCTTAACCATTCAGAATGAGTGCCTAAACTTTATGTTTTAACCCTTTCCCAAACCTTAACACTTACCTTAACCATTCAGAATGAGTGCCTAAACTTTATGTTTTAACCCTTTCCCAAACCTTAACACTTACCTTAACCATTCAGAATGAGTGCCTAAACTTTATGTTTTAACCCTTTCCCAAACCTTAACACTTACCTTAACCATTCAGAATGAGTGCCTAAACTTTATGTTTTAACCCTTTCCCAAACCTTAACACTTACCTTAACCATTCAGAATGAGTGCCTAAACTTTATGTTTTAACCCTTTCCCAAACCTTAACACTTACCTTAACCATTCAGAATGAGTGCCTAAACTTTGTTTTAACCCTTTCCCAAACCTTAACACTTACCTTAACCATTCAGAATGAGTGCCTAAACTTTATGTTTTAACCCTTTCCCAAACCTTAACACTTACCTTAACCATTCAGAATGAGTGCCTAAACTTTATGTTTTAACCCTTTCCCAAACCTTAACACTTACCTTAACCATTCAGAATGAGTGCCTAAACTTTATGTTTTAACCCTTTCCCAAACCTTAACACTTACCTTAACCATTCAGAATGAGTGCCTAAACTTTATGTTTTAACCCTTTCCCAAACCTTAACACTTACCTTAACCATTCAGAATGAGTGCCTAAACTTTATGTTTTAACCCTTTCCCAAACCTTAACCCTTACCTTAACCATTCAGAATGAGTGCCTAAACTTTATGTTTTAACCCTTTCCCAAACCTTAACCCTTACCTTAACCATTCAGAATGAGTGCCTAAACTTTATGTTTTAACCCTTTCCCAAACCTTAACCCTTACCTTAACCATTCAGAATGAGTGCCTAAACTTTATGTTTTAACCCTTTCCCAAACCTTAACCCTTACCTTAACCATTCAGAATGAGTGCCTAAACTTTATGTTTTAACCCTTTCCCAAACCTTAACCCTACCTTAACCATTCAGAATGAGTGCCTAAACTTTATGTTTTAACCCTTTCCCAAACCTTAACACTTACCTTAACCATTCAGAATGAGTGCCTAAACTTTATGTTTTAACCCTTTCCCAAACCTTAACACTTACCTTAACCATTCAGAATGAGTGCCTAAACTTTATGTTTTAACCCTTTCCCAAACATTAACCCTTACCTTAACCATTCAGAATGAGTGCCTAAACTTTATGTTTTAACCCTTTCCCAAACCTTAACACTTACCTTAACCATTCAGAATGAGTGCCTAAACTTTATGTTTTAACCCTTTCCCAAACCTTAACACTTACCTTAACCATTCAGAATGAGTGCCAAAACTTTATGTTTTAACCCTTTCCCAAACCTTACCACTTACCTTAACCATTCAGAATGAGTGCCTAAACTTTATGTTTTAACCCTTTCCCAAACCTTAACACTTACCTTAACCATTCAGAATGAGTGCCTAAACTTTACGTCTTAACCCTTTCCCAAACCTTAACACTTACCTTAACCATTCAGAATGAGTGCCTAAACTTTATGTTTTAACCCTTTCCCAAACCTTAACCCTACCTTAACCATTCAGAATGAGTGCCTAAACTTTATGTTTTAACCCTTTCCCAAACCTTAACCCTAACCTTAACCATTCAGAATGAGTGCCTAAACTTTATGTTTTAACCCTTTCCCAAACCTTAACACTTACCTTAACCATTCAGAATCAGTCCCTAAACTTTATGTTTTAACCCTTTCCCAAACCTTAACCCTAACCTTAACCATTCGGAATGAGTGCCTAAACTTTGTTTTAACCCTTTCCCAAACCTTAACCCTAACCTTAACCATTCAGAATGAGTGCCTAAACTTTATGTTTTAACCCTTTCCCAAACCTTAACCCTACCTTAACCATTCAGAATGAGTGCCTAAACTTTATGTTTTAACCCTTTCCCAAACCTTAACACTTACCTTAACCATTCAGAATGAGTGCCTAAACTTTATGTTTTAACCCTTTCCCAAACCTTAACACTTACCTTAACCATTCAGAATGAGTGCCTAAACTTTATGTTTTAACCCTTTACCAAACCTTAACCCTTACCTTAACCATTCAGAATGAGTGCCTAAACTTTATGTTTTAACCCTTTCCCAAACCTTAACCCTTACCTTAACCATTCAGAATGAGTGCCTAAACTTTATGTTTTAACCCTTTCCCAAACCTTAACCCTTACCTTAACCATTCAGAATGAGTGCCTAAACTTTATGTTTTAACCCTTTCCCAAACCTTAACACTTACCTTAACCATTCAGAATGAGTGCCTAAACTTTATGATTTAACCCTTTCCCAAACCTTACCACTTACCTTAACCATTCAGAATGAGTGCCTACACTTTATGTTTTAACCCTTTCCTAAACCTTAACACTTACCTTAACCATTCAGAATGAGTGCCTAAACTTTATGTTTTAACCCTTTCCCAAACCTTAACACTTACCTTAACCATTCAGAATGAGTGCCTAAACTTTATGTTTTAACCCTTTCCCAAACCTTAACACTTACCTTAACCATTCAGAATGAGTGCCTAAACTTTATGTTTTAACCCTTTCCCAAACCTTAACACTTACCTTAACCATTCAGAATGAGTGCCTAAACTTTATGTTTTAACCCTTTCCCAAACCTTAACACTTACCTTAACCATTCAGAATGAGTGCCTAAACTTTATGTTTTAACCCTTTCCCAAACCTTAACACTTACCTTAACCATTCAGAATGAGTGCCTAAACTTTATGTTTTAACCCTTTCCCAAACCTTAACACTTACCTTAACCATTCAGAATGAGTGCCTAAACTTTATGTTTTAACCCTTTCCCAAACCTTAACACTTACCTTAACCATTCAGAATGAGTGCCTAAACTTTATGTCTTAACACTTTCCCAAACCTTAACACTTACCTTAACCATTCAGAATGAGTGCCTAAACTTTATGTTTTAACCCTTTCCCAAACCTTAACCCTACCTTAACCATTCAGAATGAGTGCCTAAACTTTATGTTTTAACCCTTTCCCAAACCTTAACACTTACCTTAACCATTCAGAATGAGTGCCTAAACTTTATGTTTTAACCCTTTCCCAAACCTTAACACTTACCTTAACCATTCAGAATGAGTGCCTAAACTTTATGTTTTAACCCTTTCCCAAACCTTAACACTTACCTTAACCATTCAGAATGAGTGCCTAAACTTTATGTTTTAACCCTTTCCCAAACCTTAACACTTACCTTAACCATTCAGAATGAGTGCCTAAACTTTATGTTTTAACCCTTTCCCAAACCTTAACACTTACCTTAACCATTCAGAATGAGTGCCTAAACTTTATGTTTTAACCCTTTCCCAAACCTTAACACTTACCTTAACCATTCAGAATGAGTGCCTAAACTTTATGTTTTAACCCTTTCCCAAACCTTAACACTTACCTTAACCATTCAGAATGAGTGCCTAAACTTTATGTTTTAACCCTTTCCCAAACCTTAACACTTACCTTAACCATTCAGAATGAGTGCCTAAACTTTATGTTTTAACCCTTTCCCAAACCTTAACACTTACCTTAACCATTCAGAATGAGTGCCTAAACTTTATGTTTTAACCCTTTCCCAAACCTTAACACTTACCTTAACCATTCAGAATGAGTGCCTAAACTTTATGTTTTAACCCTTTCCCAAACCTTAACACTTACCTTAACCATTCAGAATGAGTGCCTAAACTTTATGTTTTAACCCTTTCCCAAACCTTAACACTTACCTTAACCATTCAGAATGAGTGCCTAAACTTTATGTTTTAACCCTTTCCCAAACCTTAACCCTTACCTTAACCATTCAGAATGAGTGCCTAAACTTTATGTTTTAACCCTTTCCCAAACCTTAACCCTACCTTAACCATTCAGAATGAGTGCCTAAACTTTATGTTTTAACCCTTTCCCAAACCTTAACACTTACCTTAACCATTCAGAATGAGTGCCTAAACTTTATGTTTTAACCCTTTCCCAAACCTTAACACTTACCTTAACCATTCAGAATGAGTGCCTAAACATTATGTTTTAACCCTTTCCCAAACCTTAACCCTTACCTTAACCATTCAGAATGAGTGCCTAAACTTTATGTTTTAACCCTTTCCCAAACCTTAACCCTTACCTTAACCATTCAGAATGAGTCCCTAAACTTTATGTTTTAACCCTTTCCCAAACCTTAACCCTAACCTTAACCATTCAGAATGAGTGCCTAAACTTTATGTCTTAACCCTTTCCCAAACCTTAACCCTAACCTTAACCATTCAGAATGAGTGCCTAAACTTTATGTTTTAACCCTTTCCCAAACCTTAACCCTAACCTTAACCATTCAGAATGAGTGCCTAAACTTTATGTTTTAACCCTTTCCCAAACCTTAACACTTACCTTAACCATTCGGAATGAGTGCCTAAACCTAACTGTTAACTTTGAAATTTGACATTTGGAGCAACTTCGAAAATTAACGTTTGGAGAACATGGATGAATGTCTAATTCTGCAGTGACATTGTGAGAACTTGTTTTTATTATGTGTGTGTAATAATATTTCACATAATAATAATTTTATTGTGTGTGTGTGTGTGTGTGTGTGTGTGTGTGTGTGTGTGTGTGTGTGTGTATTGGAAGAATTGCTAATCCGTTTGTGTTGCAAACTATTCAGTTAACCCACGACTGCGTGGCGACCCACGACTCCAACACCGTCATTAAGTTTGCCAACTACACAACGGTGGTAGGCCTGATCACCGACAATCATGAGACAGCCAGAGACCTGGCAGTGTGGTACCAGGACAACAACCTCTCCCTCAATGTGATCAAGACAAAAGAGTACGCCCCCATTCACATCACTGGGATTATAGTGGAGCAGGTCGAGAGCTCTAAGTTCCTTGGTGTCCACATGACCAACAAACTGTCATGGTCCAATCACACCAAGACAGTCGTGAAGAGGGCACTACAGCGCCTATTCCCCTCAGGAGACTGAAAAGATTTGGCATGGGTCCTCAGATCCTCAAAAAAGTTGCACCATCGAGAGCATCCTGACTGATTGCATTATCGCCTGGTATGGCAACTGCTCGGCATCCAACCACAAGGCGCTACAGAGGGTCGTGCGTACGGCCCAGTACATCACTGGGGTCAAGCTTCCTGCAATCCAGAACCTCTATACCAGGCGGTGTCAGAGGAAGGCCCTAAAAATTGTCAAAAACTCCAGCCTTGCAAGTCATAGACTGTTCTCTCTGCTATCGCACTGCAAACAGTACCGGAGCACCAAGTCTACGTCCAAATGGCTCCTTAACCCCTAAGCCATAAGACTACTGAACAGTTCATCAAATGGCTACCCGGACTATTTGCATTGATCCGCCCCCCCCCCCTTTTTTTTACGCTGCTGCTACTCGCTGTTTATTATCTATGCATAGTCACTTTACCCCTACTTACATGTACATATTACCTCAATTACCTCCACTAACCTCTACCCCCTGCACATTGACTCGGTAACTGTACCCCCTGTATATAGCCTCGTTACTGTTATTTTATTGCGTAACTTTTTTTAAATTTAGTAGATAGTAAATATTTTCTTCGAACTGCGTTGTTGGTTAAGAAGGGCTTGTATAAAGTAAGCATTTCACAGTAAGGAAATAAAACGTTTTTCCCGCCATCGGAGAAATTCAAAGCTAACGCTTGTGTGTCTTGGCTACATTGGTATTTACATTTGGTGAAAATTGTCACTCTGGTTGTTGGCGCTATCTGTTGCATGGTGAACTTGGGCTTTATCAAGGTTTATTTGTGAGTAAATCTGCCTTTGATAATAGCCTGTGCCCACCGACATCCCCACACGTCACTGGTCTGAATGAGTCCCACCGGCCTCTCTGGTTAAGTTAAAGAGAGGACCAGTGTTCAGCGGCACGTTGTGCACCTGGACCAAACATCCCACAGGCCTCTCTGACAGTTTTTATAACGTGACAGAAAGCTTTATTTTCCTCTCAATGCTTAACCTGGACGCATGAATTCCATCAAACCTAAGCAGGACAAAAACCTGGAAAGTCTCTCACTCTCCCTCTCATTCACTCACTTGTGTATTGTAACAACTACTTAACAACCCCCCTCCAACCCCCCCCCACCCCACCCACACACACACAGCTATACAAAGGGAGTGACCATGCAGCAACAGGTCTAATGATTAATGGTTCTAATTAGCATTAATTACCTCCCTCTTGTTGGAGTGATTAACCCCATTGTGTGGTGTTGGGAGAGTGTTGACATAAAGGAGACAGGGTTTCAGTGTCAGCCTTCTCTCAGTCCCCTCCCCTCTCCAAGCCCTGAGCCCTGGGCTTCGAGCAGCACTGACGGATCTCTGCCCAACAAGAGCTCATACTTTCCCTTTGAAATTCAGTGGATAAATCCAGTATAAATGCAGTGTGTTTCTTATGCGTTAATTCTGCATGGTTACAGGGTTCAAACCGAAACAACTCAAAGGTTAACAGTTAAGGCATTAATTAAGATTGGTTAAGGTTAGGGCTATGGTTTGGGAAAGGCTTAAAACAAAACTAAAATGAAAAAAAAAAAAACGACTTGCTATTTGCAAGTATTCTCATGGCTTGCTAGAGCATTGTGAAGCGGCTGCACAGTTGTCTAAGCGAGTTCACGCCCAGTGCTGGGCAATTCTTATTTGTATTTTTTAGTGAGCACCGAAGCAGGCATGTATTGACGTTCCCAGGACCTTTTCAAACATCCAAAATCCAAGTCTACTTCAGGCTGCTCTGCCGCCCGTTGCAACGCGACACAACCCAAACCACAACAGAAAGTGTTTCATCAAAAAACAAACAGGGAGAGGTGGGCAGAGAGCGAGGGAGGAGAGGGAGGAGAGGGAGGAGAGTACAAAGAGCAGAGTGTGTGTGTGGGGGGGGGGTGCTTACACAGCCGCCAGAGCAGTTTACACAGAACGGATGGAAACCTTACCTCAAATTACCACTTTAAATGATTCTGTTTCGTTTGGGCTTGAACAACATTATCTTAAAGGATCGGATGGATGAGCTGCTGAATAGATGTTAGTTGGTGGGGGGGGGGGGGTAATGTCATGGGAAATAATGTGGTGTCATCCAGCTGTCTGCTTCTCTGTGATATGGAGTATCTGTGGTCTCATCTCTGAGGGTTAGGTCCAGACCACCGACCTGGTCTCAGAGCACTTCGTTTTATGCTGTACGTTAATCCATCTATCTTGAATGATATGTTACGTTTCGTGTGGGATGTATTCATTTGTGGATGTCCATCACCCATTTTGTATGATATGTTGTGAATTTACAAAACGTACAATATTTTACGAATTCTAGTTAGGTGGCTTAGGAGTTAGGTTAAAGGGTAAATGGTTGAGGTTTAGGGTTAGGGGAAGGGTTAACTCACAGGGTTACGGTAAGGGTTAGGGTTAGGGGAAGGGTTAGCTAAGTAGTTACAAAGTAGCTAAAAAGTAGTAAGTAGTTGAAAAGTTGCTAATTAGCTAAAATTATAAAGTTTTCTGTGATGAGATTCAAACTCGCAACCTTTGGGTTGCTAAACATTCACATTATACGCATCCATTCTACTTTAGTTTTTGCTTTAAGTAACCATCTGTCTTATGTAACCATATCAAACGTAACATATCTCACTCATTTGAGTGTCCCGGACATACATTTACTATGTTACACCACATTACCAAAAGTATGTGGACACCTGTCCATCAACCATCTCATTCCAAAATCAGGGGCATTAATATGGAGTTGGTCCCCCCTTTGCTGCTATAACAACCTCCACTCTTCTGGGAAGGATTTCCACTAGGAACATTGCTGTGGGGACTTACTTCCATTCAGCCACAAGAGCATTAGTGAGGTCGGGAATCTCTGTTGGGCGATTAGGTCTGGCAGCCGGTCGTTCCAATCCATCCCAAACGTTCCAATCTCAACAAACCATATCTGTATGGACCTTGCTTTGTGCACGGGGGCATTGTCATGTGGAAACAGGAAAGGGCCTTCCCAAACTGCAAAGTTGGAAGCAGCGAATAATCTAGAATGTCATTGTATGCTGAAGCATTAAGATTTCCCTTCACCAGAACTAAGAGGCCTAGCCCGAAACATGAAAGACAGCCCCAGACCATTATTCCTCCTCCACCAAACTTTACAGTTGGCACTATGCATTCGGGCAGGTAGCGTTCTCCTAGCATCTGCCAAACCCAGATATGTCCATCGGATTGACAGATGGTGAAGCATGATTCATCACTCCAGAGAATGCTTTCCCACTACCCCAGCGTCCAATGGCAGCGAGCTTTACACCACTCCAGCCAACACTTGGCATTGCGCATGGCGATCTTAGTCTTAGGCTGCTCAGCTATGGAAACCCATTTAATGAAGCTCCCGACAAACAGTTCTGCTGAAGTTGCTTCCAGAGGCAGTTTGGAACTCGGTAGTGAGTGTTGCAACCGAGGGCAGATGATTTGAATGCGTTACGCGCTTCAGCACTCGGCGGTCCCATTCTGTGAGCTTGTGTGGCCTACCACTTCGCGGCTGAGCCGTTGTTGCTCCTAGACGTTTCCACTTCACAATAACAGCACTTACAGTTGACCGGGGCAGTTCTAGCAGATTTGACGGTCACTGAGCTCTTCAGTAAAGCCATTCTACTGCCAATGTTTGTCTATGGAGATTGCATGGCAGTGCGCTCAATTTTATACAACTAATATTTTCTCCTGCATGGAACTGTACGGTGGATAGACTAAACTGGCACCCACTCTCAGAGAAAGTTGCATTCTCTAACTATCCATTCCACCAATGACTTCACCTTTGTGCAGTGATGTACTTTTCAAAGCTATACAAACTCTGTACTGCTTTTCGCTCCATTGAACTGTGCTGTGTAAAGTAGACAGAGCAGGGCAGTATGTTTGAGCTACTGTAATAGATTTGACAGGAAGATATGGCTATTGTGGACAATGCTTACGGCAGTGCCCACACCCACAGGAAGGAAGTAGCAGGAGAACGTGATGCTCTGAACTGGACACATCCTGTGACTACAATGAAGAACGCTTAAGTGAGCTGTGACGACACTGACGTGGGGGAAATGATTTGAATCATAAGCCATTCATTATTAATTAACGCTGGATTCAATCCATATCGCCGAAGTGTCGCGGAGACCCGAGGTTAAAATGCAAAGATCATTTCCCATTGAGCCGACATATGCAGTGTTTACCGTGAATGCAGTCTCCACTATAGCCATATTGCCTTTAATTGTCAATTGCGCTATTGGTGGCTGTGTTGTTGCTCAGATGGTGCAGTTATCACAGGACTGGAGTCACACACTGCCTGTTCCTGCTCTCTCACTCTACCCAGCCTGCAGCCCACTTCGGTCATTAGTCCTGAGAAAACATGTGCACGTGCACACGCACACGCGCACGCCACGCGCACAGGGTCCCACACGGGTGATTAACTGACTCCTGATGGACCCAAGGTGCCCTGTTCCCTAAACAGGAAGAGAACAGGAAGTGGGTCATAAGTGTGTGTGACGGTAAACAACCCGCCGACAGTATTTGTGTTGTCTAATCGACTTCCTGTAAGAGAATTTAGTCAGGCGATGTTTACCTCCAATACGCTGTCTAATGGACCAGGTGCTATGGTTGTTGTTCTGGTTCACCGGAGGGCTCCACGGAGGAGGCTCGGTTCGCAGTATACTGACTACCAGTCTCATGCACTGAGAGATTCCCATATTGGGTTCTTCCCAGTAAGACATGTCCTAGGAAGAACAAAATTGCGAAAAATGATCAATGATCAATGGTGAATGTACAGCCAAAATGTGTCATTATCGGTACGAAAAGCTCCGCCTCAGCAATAGTTGCACAGCATGAGGTTTTCTGTCGAAGGCACTGAGATGTTGGGAAATAATTACAGAGTTGGGTTATGATTGTGTGGTCGATGTGTGATGAAGACAGAGCTGAGATGGCCACAACAATGTTGGTCTCTACCACAGGAGGTTGGTAGCACCTTAATTGGGGAGGACTGGGATTGTGTGCAATGGCTGGAGAGGAATGGGTGGAATGGTATCAATGTTTTCCATGTGTTTGATGCCATTCCATTCGCTCCCTTCCAGCCATTATTGTGAGCAGTCCTCCCCTCAGCAGCCTCCACTGGTCTCTACTGAGAACCAAAGTAAATGTATGTGGTCAGATTGGCCATGTGTAGATGACCACAATATGTTGGTCTGGTCTCGACAGACAGCCAAAGTAATGTAAGTGGTCAAATGAATAATAACTACAGTCGACCATAGAGACTGATGCCATAATGCTGTACAGTAGGAATGTTTTGCTCATGCATGACCACAGTGTTAATAATGGAACAGATTGAGAGAGTGCGTAGGAGCTGTCCACAGCAGAGCCAGTTCTCGCTCCCCCTAATTTGTGACGCAATGTGAAAGTCTTCCCTCGCTCTCTCCGGGGAGGCGTGGGGCCAAAAACCAGACCCCTCCGTGAGATGAATTACCCCCACGTCCCTTTCTACCGCCTTCCATCCCTCCTTCCATCTGTCCCCTCATGGCGATTCATCTTAAATATTTCACAGTGGAGCCTGCATAGCGACTCACTGTGGCAGTAGGCCCATAGCCCAGCTCTGTCTGTCTGACGGACCCGGAGCCTTTACTTGTTATGCCTCTCATGTTACTGGTTCCCCTCAGTCATCTGTCCCTCACACTCAACCACACACCACTAAGAACAAACTGCAGGGGAGAGGGAGGACGTGGCCCTGGACCCAGTGACAGTAACGCAGGCCTGGGATCAGGGATGGAGGGATGGAATATGTCATATCAGTCCAGTAGATCAGTCCCATAGACTGATCAGTCCCAGTCCCATAGACTGACCGACGTATAACGTTCACTCTGGGGACCTCTTTACTTGCTCTTGTCCTTTGGACCTGACTAACTATGATGAGTTACGTTACTAATATACTTTTCTATATGTGATACTTTGCACTAGATGGGATACAGTTCGTGACTCAGGCTGCCAGAGCCAAATCTACAATGGGATTTAGGTTAAATCCCTTCATTTACCTCATAGTATTCTACTTGAAATGTGTTTAGGGACATTCATAAGTACTGATAGTGGTCATGTTTCAGTCTACAGGGATGTTCATGTGCTATTGAGTAGCTGTGGTGCATGTTAGATGTGGATCTCTCGTAAAATGTCTATCCTTTTTGTTGATGCATTCAACCAAGGGTTTGACGATAATATAGCTAAATAAATGGGGATAGTGGATATCCTTGCTTCCTCCTTCTAGCACTGTAGACCTGTGGTTCCCAAACTTTTTATAGTCCCGTACCCCTTCAAACATTCAACCTCCAGCTGCGTACGCCCTCTAGCACCAGGGTCGGCGCACTCTCAAATGTTTGTTTTTTTGCCTTCACTGTAAGCCTGCCACACACACACTGTACAATACCCGGCTTATGGGAAGTGACAAAGAGCTCTTATAGGACCAGGGCACAAATAACAATATAATAATAATTGATAGTTTTGCTCTTTATTAAGCCATCTTACATATAAAACTTTATTTGTTTATCAAAAATTGTGAGTAACTCACCACAGGTTAATGAGAAGGGTGTGAATAACTCACCACAGGTTAATGAGAAGGGTGTGAGTAACTCACCACAGGTTAATGAGAAGGGTGTGAATAACTCACCACAGGTTAATGAGAAGGGTGTGAATAACTCACCACAGGTTAATGAGAAGGGTGTGAATAACTCACCACAGGTTAATGAGAAGGGTGTGAATAACTCACCACAGGTTAATGAGAAGGGTGTGAATAACTCACCACAGGTTAATGAGAAGGGTGTGAATAACTCACCACAGGTTAATGAGAAGGGTGTGAATAACTCACCACAGGTTAATGAGAAGGGTGTGAATAACTCACCACAGGTTAATGAGAAGGGTGTGAATAACTCACCACAGGTTAATGAGAAGGGTGTGAATAACTCACCACAGGTTAATGAGAAGGGTGTGCTTGAAAGGATGCACATAACTCTGCAATGTTGGGTTGTATTGGAGAGAGTCTCAGTCTTAAATAATTTTCCACACACAGTCTGTGCCTATATTTAGTTTCATGCTAGTGAGGGATGAGAATCCACTCTCACATAGGTACCTGGTTGCAAAGGTCATCAGTGTCTTAACAGATTTGCCAATGCAGGATACTCTGATTGCCGTAAGCATTGTCCACAATAGCCGTAATTGTGCACCCAACTCACTCAGGTGCTTCGCTATATCACATTTGACATTGTCCGTAAGCTTGAGTTCATTTACACACAAAAAAATCTGACAATGATGGAAAGACATGTGTATTGTTCTTGTTAATGCAGACAGAGAAGAGCTCCAACTTCTTAATCATAGCCTCAATTTTGTCCCGCACATTGAATATAGTTGTGGAGAGTCCCTGTAGTCCTAGATTCAGATCATTCAGGCGAGAAAAAGCATCACCCAGATAGGCCAGTCGTGTGAGAAACTCGCCATCATGCAAGCGGTCAGACAAGTGAAAATTACTTTATGCTCGTCTCTCAATTTTAAAAAACGTGTCAATACTTTGCCCCTTGATAACCAGCGCACCTCTGTATGTTGTAAAAGTGTTACATGGTCGCTGCCCATATCATTGCATAGTGCAGAAAATACACGAGAGTTCAGGGACCTTACTTTAACAAAGTTAACCATTTTCACTGTAGTGTCCAAAACGTCTATCAAGCTGTCAGGCATTCCTTTGGCAGCAAGAGCCTCTCGGTGGATGCTGCAGTGTACCCAAGTGGCATCGGGAAAAACTATGAACGCACGTTACCACTCCACTATGTCTCCCTGTCATGGCTTTTGCGCCATCAGTACAGATACCAACACATCTTGACCACCAAAGTCCATTTGATGTCACAAAGCTGTCCAGTACTTAAAAAAATATCCTCTCCTGTTGACTTGGTTTCCAGAAGAGTCTTCCTTAATTGACCCCCCATAAACGTAACGGACAAATACCAGGAGCTGTGCCAAGCCCACCACGTCTGTTGACTCATCCAGTTGTATCGCATAGAATTCACTGGCTTGTATGCGAAGCAGTAATTGTTTCAAAACATCTCCTGCCATGTCACTGTGCGTTGTTTGATGAAGACATTGTCTGTATAGTTTTTGGGGCCTTTTCCCCTCAGCATTATCCCAGCCATATCCGTGGCAGCAGGAAGAATTAAGTCCTCCACAATAGTATGGGGCTTGCCTGTCCTAGCCACTCGGTAGCTCACCATATAAGACTCTTCTAGCCCCCCTTCTTATTAATGGTATCTGTTGCTTTAATACATGTCTTTATACATGTCTTACCACTCGAAAGTAGTCTTAATTCTCGCTCAAAAAACTCTTGTGGCTTATTTTTCAAATAAGCATGTTTTGTTTCTAAATGTCTGCTCAAGAGTGAAGTTTCATCTAGTTGTGAAATAGTACTTTTGCACACATAACAGATTGTGGCTGAAAAAAGGCACTACTCCCAAAATAAGTGAACCCCAAATCAATGTAGTTCTCATCATATTTGCGCCTCTTCGATGGCCCAACCCAAGGTGGCAGTAGCTCTTCGGCTGCATCAGATTCACAACTGTCAGTGTCCATGCTAGCTGGGCTATAACAACAAATGTAGAATTCCTGATGCTAGCATTGGATGTGCTCGTGGAAGCAGAACAACTTGTGTCGTCGACAGGTGCAGGTGTAGTACTGCTGGTAGTAGCAGTACTACCAGTAGAGCTGGTATGTGTCTCTATGGACGCGGGCCTTACTTTTTCTAACCATTTATCCATTTTCAAGCCAACGGAATGAGCAGCAGCTACGTTTGGCAACATATGGACCGTTAGTGGAATTCGCACGAGAGAGTAACAGTTAATGTGATTGGATGTTAATTATTTGTCTAGGCTACCTGTATTTGACATTGCGTTGTTATTTCGCTAGATGGTTGAGTTTAGTTTTGGCAGTGAAATGAGGCTACTCAGGCGAGAGAGAAAAACTCACCTAAAAGTATAACCCCGTTGGAAAATATAAATGGACATTTAAAAAAATGTGAATCACATTTTTATTTGGCGTACCCCCGACGGCATTGAGAGGGCACTGACCCTGGTGCTAGAGAGGTTACTCAGCTGGAGATTGAATGTTTGAAGGGGTACAGGACCATAAAACGTTTGGGAACCACTGCTGTAGCTGATCAATTGAGTCTTTTCGTTCTTATTTTACTTCCACAGGTCTGGGTCAGTCTATTCCACCTCTATGTCTGTGTGTCTGAGTCCCACCAGAGGACAGGTCAGGTCTGCCCCTGGCTCTGTCTGCCCCTGGCTCTGTCTGCCCTTGGCTCTGTCTGCCCTTGGCTCTGTCTGCCCTTGGCTCTGTCTGCCCCTGGCTCTGTCTGCCCCTGGCTCTGTCTGCCCTGGGTTCTGTCTGCCCCTGGCTCTGTCTGCCCTTGGCTCTGTCTGCCCCTGGCTCTGTCTGCCCCTGGCTCTGTCTGCCCCTGGCTCTGTCTGCCCTTGGCTCTGTCTGCCCCTGGCTCTGTCTGCCCTTGGCTCTGTCTGCCCTTGGCTCTGTCTGCCCTTGGCTCTGTCTGCCCCTGGCTCTGTCTGCCCTTGGCTCTGTCTGCCCCTGGCTCTGTCTGCCCCTGGCTCTGTCTGCCCCTGGCTCTGTCTGCCCTGGGTTCTGTCTGCCCCTGGCTCTGTCTGCCCCTGGCTCTGTCTGCCCTGGCTCTGTCTGCCCCTGGCTCTGTCTGCCCCTGGCTCTGTCTGCCCTTGGCTCTGTCTGCCCCTGGCTCTGTCTGCCCCTGGCTCTGTCTGCCCTTGGCTCTGTCTGCCCTTGGCTCTGTCTGCCACTGGCTCTGTCTGCCCTTGGCTCTGTCTGCCCCTGGCTCTGTCTGCCCCTGGCTCTGTCTGCCCTGGGTTCTGTCTGCCACTGGCTCTGTCTGCCCCTGGCTCTGTCTGCCCTTGGCTCTGTCTGCCCTTGGCTCTGTCTGCCCCTGGCTCTGTCTGCCCCTGGCTGTCTGCCCCTCTGTCCCCTTGGCTCTGTCTGCCCCTGGCTCTGTCTGCCCCTGGCTCTGTCTGCCCTTGGCTGGTTCTGGCTCTGTCTGCCCCTGGTTCTGTCTGCCCTGGTTCTGTCTGCCCTTGGCTCTGTCTGCCCCTGGCTCTGTCTGCCCCTGGCTCTGTCTGCCCTTGGCTCTGTCTGCCCCTGGCTCTGTCTGCCCCTGGCTCTGCTGGCTCCTGTGGAGTGTCAGTCACACAAACTGACTGTTAGACCTCTGTCCCCATCTCCTGTGTGCCAGAACACGAGGCTGTGAGTTTGACTGCAGGTTGGGGTTTGACACTGAAATCTGATCCGGGAACAGACTCCTCAACTCCTCTCACGTCTGATTAAGGTGAACACTTTAAGGACTTAAGAGACTACACAGTTGTCAAAGACTGTTGGGCTGTTTGGATTGGGCTCTGTGGATGTTGGTCTTTGTCCCTGGTGTATTTTCATTGATTACGCTGCGGCACGACTGACTGACTCTTGTTAAAGCGATGACTACTAGGGTTTTTAACCATGAAGCTATACTCTATGGTAAAGCGATGGCAAACAAAACATATGACGGCGTGTTGTTGCAGATAAACGTGCTGGTATTTGTAGACCTTAGTAAACCACAATGTGAACATTAGTCTGAACACGGGCACATTCACGGAGCAGCAGTATCTCTTATTAAGACAGCATCAACAGACAGGGTGTGTTTTGTCTATGAGACAACCAACAGTTTACGAGTGCATTTGAGGGATGCTTGATTGGACCTGTGGTTGTGGGATTGTAGTGTTTTATAGGGTATTGGGTTTATGTATTGGGTTTAAGTGTGTTTGTGGGATGTTATACAGGGATAGGGGTTTGTGTAAGTAACCCGCTCCTGAAACTGTTAGCTTGGACGTTAAGACGTTGTTATTCTGTGGGATTCTGTTTTTCTCAGAAGCTTGTTTTTAGAGTACATTTTAGTGGATATGTCTTTAACAAAATGGAATAGGTTGACAATTGTGCACTGAGGGGTATGGTCCGGCATATCACTACACAACATTTCCACAGCATCCATATTAGCAAATCTCTCAATGTGTTATGGCTTCATCTTCTAACAGTGTGCGAGAGGCTCTGTCCCACCCTAGCACCCAGGCTTCCTCAACAGAGGGAAAAGCATTGGAGGAGACGCACCTGTTTAAGCTAAGCCCTGGTGGCAGCTAATGAGCTGTGACTGTAACCGGTGTGCAAGGCTGATTTGTAACGAGCTAAAGGCTTTAAGTGAAAAATGGCTCCGGCAGCTGGAGTTCCCATCACCCGCTGCTGCGTGGCTAAAGGGGGCTTATGGGGGATGTGGGTCCAACGGAGCCTCTACGGTTCATTCTGCCGCCCGTAGGTCTAACCCGCTAAGGCCCTTTGACGAAGGCAGCAACGTTGTGCCACTCTGGAGCTTCCTTTCACACAGTGGAGAATGGCGACAGAATTGGCTAGGGTGTCTTGCCATTCCAGGACAGGCTCTGTGGATATGCTCAGTGTGTCAAGGCATTTAGGTGGTTGGTTTGGGGTTGGGTTTAGGAGAGCATGCCTGTCGCAACACCGACAACAAACTCCACGGCTTCGAAGCCGTCATACACATATTACTGTGGCAAGTACGCTACAATTACATGCACGAGTACCTTAGTTGACAACGGTGAGGGCTGGGGTTCGCCAACTGGGAGTTGAAAAGAGTGACCATAAAAGAAAATCCTGGAAAAAGCAAACAGAAAATGCACCAAACCTTTGCAGGTTGTTGTTGATTTACACTCAAATAGTCTCTATGCTTAGCATTGTTAAAACAGATGGTTGATAACTAGAGGCTCATTTCTAGGCACTTTCGTTGTAACTTATTTATGTCTTCATTGCCAGTGGACAAGCTCTGCTTTGGCAGCCGTGTTTATTCACAGAATAAAATGGGTCTTTACGGAGTAAAATGGGTCTTTTCTTCTCCCTAAACCAATTGTT
Source organism: Oncorhynchus nerka (assembly GCF_034236695.1). Classification (NCBI taxonomy): domain Eukaryota; kingdom Metazoa; phylum Chordata; class Actinopteri; order Salmoniformes; family Salmonidae; genus Oncorhynchus; species Oncorhynchus nerka. The sequence continues at coordinate 54,384,028 of NC_088402.1, forward strand.
GTTGTTTTGTTTTTTTACCCCAGACTCAATTCAGTCTCTTTCAGACTCATTGAGACGCTGCTCAATGATCGCATTTAAATTGATTCGACATGCTTCATTAGCCTGCTCCAAACAGAGCCAACAACAGACAAAACATTGAACACTGCGCTGCCAGACAACAAACAGACAAACTCAAACACAAAGCAGCCGCTGATCCCGAGACACGAATAAGTACTGCAAACACATGGATGGATGCACGCAAGAATGCATGCGCACACACACGTGGGCGCACGTGTACACACACGCGCGCATGTGCAATCGTTGCCCCACCCACCCACACACACACACACACACACACACACACACACACACACACACACACACACACACACACACACACACACACACACACACACACACACACACACACACACACACACACACATTCTGGTCTGTCTGAGTGATACAGGATCCCTGGCTCAGATCAACAACACCCCACACCTCAACCCCCACCTCTCCCAGAACTGCTCGAAACCCACTCCCTTAAACCACACCCAGCTCCACAAACCCACGGCTCTTAACGTCACCGCACCAAAGCTCGCCACCCTAAGAGTTTTTGACCACAGAAAGACGTCTGGGAATCAGAAAGAGAATGCGGAGTCAGAGGTTTTACGTTAGAAACAAAAAACTGTATTAATATGTTAAATAGCATACACTTACACCGCATGCAGGAGAGCTCATTAAATAAGACATAAATACAGCAAACATTTACATTAGGCCCTATAAAAGAGTCCCCTCCAATGAGTTACAAACCACACATCAACGACTGGAATTCTCACTTTGTTACAGTTCAACATTGACACTTTGAACACAAAGTATGTCAGAAACACAATTTTTTTCCCTCAAACTATTGCTGATAGTAGCTAAAAACAGGCAAAAACAAATGACATTTTGGCAGCAACAGCTTTTTCATTGTTTTATTCATATTCACTGTACAATTTGTGTTGATACTGTTGATAATTTGTGTTGATACTGTTTTTTTCCCCCATAGCTGTGAACCATAAGCTATTGTGTCGTGTGGAGCAAAGCATTTTCTCTTTTATCCAAGGCTATATTAATGGCTTTTTTTTAAAAAAATAACCAATCAGAATAAGACCTGGTGGGCCTCTGTATAGCAGCCCTAATCTACTCAAGTCATCAACAGTAGAAACATGATTAGAAGGGACGACTGCTCGAGATATAATGCTTTATCTCATGTTAACTCATTGACACGCCAATCATGAACTAAAACGTTAGGATTTAGAAAGAATTGACAAAAAAAAGGCCTAGGGGACTTGGGCTATTTAACAACGCTCTCTCATCCGTCACATTCTGGTTGGTTTTAAGAAGATACGATCAGAAACAATATTTGGAGAGAAAGCAACAGGCCTCACTTTTGTCAAACTAGGAAAATAAACCGGAAGATTGAGCGACGCTTGCGTTACATATTCCGAAGTCACTCTCATGGGCAGGACACAACGTGCCACATTTCCAAATAGTTACTTCACACGAACGGATTCGGGATTGTTACAGAACTGTGTGTTGTGTACACTGGCACTTTAAGCCCTCCTTTTTTTTCTGTGCCCATATTCCTCCACCACCCTTTCCTTCTCTTCTTTTCTTTCTTTCCCCCCCCCACCTCTTCCTCCTCTACAGGCAAGTTTGTATGCCAGTGAAAGCAACCAAGGCATGGGAGCAAGTGGGAGTTGTTAAACCCCACACTTCTCCTGGCAAGCCTTCGCAAGCCAACCAAGGAGGATCGCAGAGCTGTCCCCTGACCCCCACCCACCCACTCATTTAATATCCCTCCACCACCCATTGTAAAAATAAATAAAAAAACACCCATACCGTCTACGGCCCCATTCCCTACCCCCTATTCCTTATTTAGAACCCAGCCCAATTTCATACCCTCACCCCTGTCCCATCCTCCCTGTCCCTTCACTCCTCTGACCCCCCTCCCCCTTTTCCCTACAACCAGTGCCCTTGAAAGGAGAGCTTTTCAGCGAAGTCTGCCAGCGAAAACATTGCATTTTAACAACAGAGAGAGAAATATCATAGCTAACCCTGTATTTAAATAACGAAGTGGTGTTTACAAAGCACCAGCAGAACATTCAGCTCCAACGACCCGCTCTTCTCCTTCCATTGTCAGGAACGACACATCTAGGAATGGTGGGAACTGGAGTCTAGCTGATAAAACAAACAGGCCTTTTCTCTGTTGAACCGTCAACAGTCGTCTCGTGAAAACGTTCAGTTAAAGCAATGCTCTGGTGCGTTGTTATGGCTGAGTGTGTGATGGATGATGTGTGAGTGCACTTAGATGTCCACTCAACACCGCATGCTTGAGAACGTACTGTACGGTGGTGAATGACTTTCAGGGTGATGGGATTACACTGCTAAAAACAACGACAATACTGTGCAGGAAGTAAGACACAGAACCCTTTAAAAAAATATATATTAAGCCCCATTTCTTCCAGAAGAAGTATGATGAGGTGCAGGGTGAGGCAAACAGATGGGCGCCATAAGGGGTACATCGTGTGGAATGGGCTCACGGACCAAAGAGAGATGGGCGCCATAAGGGGTCAAAGGTCATCAGTTGTAGCAGTCCAACCCCACACAGTATTTACAGCACAGTACAGTCAGTCCATAGTCATATACAGAGTCACTGATGTTGCAATGGAGAGGAAGGGTCCCTTGGTGAAAACAGTTGAGGGTTTCTTCATGAAGTCAAGGAGAGTTGGTGAGTCCCGGTCTCTCTCACCCCCCCCGTCCACATCAGACACAACCCTTAACACCACAGTCTGTTGGCAGTGTCTCTCTTCCTGCAATACATGGAACTACCACCTCTTCCTTTTCTCTCTCAGTCTCTCATTAATCGTGTCATGTGGTCCTTCTCCCAGTCCTCTATTTCCTCCCCCTCTCCGTTCCTCCCTCCCCTCTACGGCCGTCGGCTGCTGACGTCCCGCGGCGTCCGGTTGCGTTCCCCAGAGCCCTTGTTGCGGGCCTTGCGTGCGCTGTCCTGCGCCTGCCGGTACTTGTCCAGCATGCTCTTGTGTTTGCGCCGCAGCTTGTCGTTGCACCACAACCTCTCGCAGTACTCCTCCACGTGCGGCAGGTTGGACGGGCCAATCAGCTGCATGATGTCCTTGAACCAGGAGCGCTGTTGGCTGAGGGGGCCGGTGCTCCTGTGAGCGTGGCAGGGAGGCCAGGCCCGGTAGCCCTTCGCCCCCTGGGGACCGTCGAGGGGGGCGTCGTCACGGGCCAGCAGCTCGCTCAGTGTGTCCCCCTGCAGGACCTCCAGGGAGAGGCGGGTGAGGGTCTGGGTGAAGCCGTGCTCGCGAGAGCGACACACGTACACACCCTCGTCCTGACGGAGCACACGGCGGAACAGCAGACCCTGCTCCGTACGCATCACCCGCTCATCCAGCTTCACCTGAGAGGGAGGGAGGGAGGGAGGGAGGGAGGGAGGGAGGGAGGGAGGGAGGGAGGGAGGGAAAAAGAGGGGAACATATTGGGATAAGAAGAACAGAAAGAAGAAAGAGGGGTTAAGTGAGATGGAGGGATGATGAGGTATGGCACAGAGATGGAGGAGTGGAGGGGAAGAGGGGGATGAGATGGGGAGGAGGGGGATGAGATGGGGAGGAGGGGGATGAGATGGGGAGGGGAGGAGGGATGAGATGGGGAGGGGGAAAAGTCCAAGCTGCGCTTTTTTTTGTGTTCTTTTCTCAGCTTGGGTGGCTAAGAAGAATTTTGCCATGAAATTCATCAACTCTTTTTTTTCGTCCGATCTCTCTGCCGGGGCATGTGTTGCGTGCCAAAGCAAACAGGGCAGCCTGTTCTCTCCAAATGAACAGCTGAGAGCCAACGATTATTTGGTGGGAAATAGAGAGCTGCTCTAATGCCTTAATACTGTACTTACATGCTTGACTGAAACACTCGTTTAAGCCTCGGGAAGCCGCAGATACCCTGGCATGGGAGAAACTGGAGCTTTACTGTACATGTCACAGGTCACTGAGCAGGAGTGGGCCTGACTTCACTCCCGCTCCTACTAAAACTTCCCATTTCTCAGTCTCTCTCAAACACCCCCTTAAATCGTCCCCTGAAGTACTGACTCGGCCCTCTCGTTTCAGTTTCTTCCCTAGTTCTCTTTCTCTCTCATACCCCGTATAGCTCCATCTCTCGCTCTGTCCTCCGTCAGACTCTCTCTCTCTCTCTCTCCCTCTGCCTCACTCTCTAACGCTCTCGCGATCCCTCCACCTCTGTCTCTCACACACTCTCTCTCTCTCCCCCTCCACCCGTCCCTCTCTCTCACCTCCTCCTTGCGGTCGTCCCGTTGGAGCAGCCATGTGACGGTGGCCTGGGGGGAGCGGGGGACACACTCCAGGAAGGTGCTGTTGTTCTCTGCCCCGTACACAACCCTTTCCTCTGTCACATCCAACCCCTCCACTGCAACACACAATAGGTACAATAGGCATTAAACCACATACACTTCAAACTGCGGTCGGCAGAGCATGTTGGGGTCTCAAGTAGGCCCTGTGACTTTGGTGGTGCCGTCTTCAGCTACGGCAGACACTAAATCTCCCTTCTTAGCGTCTTTATTCCATAACTCAATCCAAAACGAAACCACTCCTTGACCTGGGAGAGAACTTTCATCACCCCTCATGCACGTCTTCAGGTGAGCAAACGCATCCTCCGCTCCTCTGACTGCTACAGATTTCTGTCTTTTGTTCCCCCCCTCTGCCTGTCGAGCGACGCTGCCCTCTCTCACACGATGACAGACCGACGAGGATCTGTCGTCTCAGCGCAGGTGAGACGAGATTTGGTGAAGTTTCTCCGTAAACAAAACATCACTTGGTCAATTCAAAGGTCCTTCAAATGACGACCCTCTCCTTCAGCCCAAGATGTGTGTGTGTGTCATGTCATTTCCTATACAGCATTACCAGTATGTGTGTGCATTTCAAGTGTGTTTCATACTCAAAAGGGACAAGGGAGCAAAATTACAGCACACCGTGTGCATGTTTGAGATCATAGATCGTCTGTGTTTCCCGGTTGTGTTAAATGTCTGTGTAACAGTATATACAAATGAGAGTTGTTTAACATAACGCATGTTTCATGTTGTTATCCCTCTGGGTCCCTACAGAGGGATAGACATGGACATCACGCCTCAGTCAAACACAGCTTGTATTCCAGCTGATAACAACTTTCCTCTAGACCTGACATTGGGCTATACAATATACACTACACATGATTTATACTGGCCTTGGGTCGTTCAACCTATAAGCTGTTTACAGAGACCTGGTCAAAAGTAGTGCACTATGTAGGGAACAGGGTGTCATTTGGGATAAAGACCCGGTGTTTGTCCTCCCTCACCTCTCAGAGTCAACTGCTTCTCAATGGACGAGTTTGACCTCTGTGACCTCCAGGAACAAATACTCTGGGTTCATTTCCGCTTGGCCACCATGACAGCCAGACCCCCCCCACCCCACCCCCCTCCAGTATACACACCATTGTAATAACCATTTCTCAACAGGATATTAGCGTGCCCTACTTTCCCACAGGGGCACTTGGCTTGTTGTCTCAGAACTGTATCTAATTTTCACATACTCTATCATCTTCACTCTTTTTTAATTCCTTTCCACATTCCTTCCTTTTTACAAATCTTTTCTATTTATTTCCCTCTCTCTCTTCCTTTTTCTCTCCACCACCCCCTTTCTCTTTAAGTCACTGCCCCACACTCTCGCTGTCTCTCTCGTTCTCTCCCCGATACCCCTTTCTCCCCCACCCCTCACTCCCTCGTTCCACCCTCCTCTCCTCCCTCCCCTCTCACACCCCCTGAGGTTCTGGTCCATACACTGCAGAGCCAAGTTGGCCGGCCCACCCCCTCTTCCCCTCTCTTCCCCACTGCAGAGCCACCACTGAGGTTCTGGTCCATACACTGCAGAGCCAAGTTGGCCGGCCCACCCCCTCTTCCCCTCTCACACCACTGAGGTTCTGGTCCATACACTGCAGAGCCAAGTTGGCCGGCCCACCCCCTCTTCCCCCTCTCACACCACTGAGGTTCTGGTCCATACACTGCAGAGCCAAGTTGGCAGGCCCACCCCCCTCTTCCCCCTCTCACACCACTGAGGTTCTGGTCCATACACTGCAGAGCCAAGTTGGCCCACCCCCCTCCTCCCCCTCTCTCACCACTGAGGTTCTGGTCCATACACTGCAGGGCCGGGTTGCCGTGCCTGATGTCCTGGCGGCGATAGCGGCGTTTGCTGAGCGAGGTGTAGCGGGTGCAGGAGGTGCCGTCCCAGGCGCAGTAGGGGTCTCTGGCCAGGCAGCACTCAGCACAGGCCTTCCCATACGTCTCACACCTGTGGAGCCTCAGCTGAGCCACACCCAATGGAGAACCCACGAACAGTGCTTGCTATGTGGGGAAAGGGATCAGAGTACAAGCAGAGAATGAGAATGGAAAGTCTAGGCTATAAGATTTATCATAAAGCTTCAGTGCGTTCTGGCCTTCTCGAACTAAATGTGAACTGGGACAAAGAATGAACATTTCCTCACCCTTTTTACTGAGATGTCCAAAGAGGTAATGGGAGTTGGCACCTTGATAGAAATGAGAATATTACATTTCATTCGCATTCAGCCTTTGTGAAAGGGTTTGGCTTTGAAATAGACAGTGGGGATATGAAGCGGAGGAGGAGGAAGAGGAGGAGGAGGAGGAGGAATAGGGGAGAAGGAGGAGGAGAAGTACGACGTTATCTAGTTACCTTAAAGACCTGCAGCTCCTCCAGAGTGACCTCCTCTGTGTCCAGAGAGTTGCCGCTGCGCAGGGCGATGACCTTCAGCACCGTGCCTGTGTCTGGGGTCGAGGGTAAAAAAAAAAAACGGTCCACTGAGCAATCACAAGACAACCTGGTTTCCTAACCACTCACCGCTATGTCTAACGACAGAAAACGGCTAAGTGGGATACATTTGTGACCGACCTGTGCCTATGAACATGACGTCATACTGTCCGTCCTCAGCCTCCACGCGGTCCACCACGATTTGTTTGAGGCGGTAGGGCACGTTGGCCTTGATCAGCACAGGCTGCCTCATGGCTGGGTACACCGGGCGCCACATCAAGGGGTGCCCCCGGGCAAACTGAAGCACTGTGTCTGGGAAGTCCTTGGTACTGCCAAACTGTCTGCCAGGCTGGTTGGTTATTTTACTGGGGCACTGGAGACAGGAGGAGAGAGAGAGAGAGAGAGAGAGGAGCTCTTAGGTAATCATGTAACGGAAAAAAAACGTATGATTTGCCTGAAACGTAAAAAAGTTTTCGGGGAATGTGACAGGAACGCTTTTACGCAGCGGCGTTTTTCGAGGTCACCTGATATGTCATGTTGTATGTTAGGAATGTGTTTTTCTGTGACTCCCTGACAATGTTTTAGCTGGGAGTCCTATTCAACACTGTGCTTGAGAAGATTTCGTCAAATCCTGCCATAACATTGACTAAACATTAGGCATTTTTGACAGCGTTGAAACGTATTATTTCAGTTCGTGTAGGTTGGAATTGACATGGAATTTCACCACAGAAGCCTATTTAAATTCCTGAATTGACTGGAATTCATGAGGAACTGATCCCAACTCTGATGTCTGACCAAGCAGTAACTAAGCACTCTAACCGCTCGCAATCACTGGAAAGAGCTACAGTAAGTGAAAACAGGGGTGCATTTCTATCTACATTTCATCTACCCTATCTACTAAGTGTGCACAGCCACTAAGCGCTAAATCACAGCAAAGTGCACAATTACACAATAGCCTTCAGAAACAGTACAGTGTTCTCTGTTAGCGGTCGAGAGATGACAGCCACATGTCTCCACAGTGCAAAACAGAGATAGCTGGCCAAAATGGCACCCTATGGCGCCCTACCGGCATAAGGAAAGTGTCGGTATACGACCATTTAGATAACCCCGGTAGAGCCTTACAGTAACAATGTGAGGGAGGGTAGACCTGGGGAGGGCTGAGCCCAGGCTGTGGGATATCAGAGTGAACTACAACAAGTTAAAACCAGGCTCTGTTGGTGAATGGAGCTGAAGGCTGGACAGAATCCCTGGACAGGAATCCAGGTGAGATTGCTTCCATTGTGTCTTCTTCTCTTAACCTTTCCAGTGAGTAGAACCCTGAGTGACTTGATGGCAGGGGTTTATCGTGAGGTTTCTCGCTCTCCCTTCCTCCTTCCCTCCCTCTCTCTCTGGGTTGTTCTGGGCCAGGACATTCTTCTTAATCAGGCCTGTGTGTGTGGAGTAAAACCACAGACTCTGCTCTGACACTAGGGCCCTAAATGAGGCTAAATTACAGCGATGCGGATGAGAGGAGAACATGAGACAGAGTTGCTGAGGGGAGAGGAAAACCAGGAGGACCAACAGAAACCACAAGGTCTCAGCTGGACTAGCTATTTATCCCTCTGTTGGAGTTTATCCCGCTCTCTCTCTCTCTCTCTCTCTCTCTCTCTCTCTCTCTCTCTCTCTCTCTCTCTCTCTCTCAAGCAAGCAAGCAAGCAAGCAAGCTGATAAGGAGGCTGAAATATATTGCTATTGTGTCGATACGGCACAGTAGCCTGCAGTAGGTTATTCTGAGGGTACTACTCACCACCCCAGGTCTTGGATAGGGCACTCTGCCCTCGTAAGCCCCCCACTGGTAGTCAGGTCCCTCCTTGTGCGCAAACGGCCCATTGAAGGCTTCCCGGATGTCTGCCATACGATACACGCACACTGCAAAGCCCTGGAACACGTTACTAGGGGAGAGATGAGCGTATAATGTCAGTGACTGACTTCGCCAAGGTTGATTTCCTCTATGGTACATGCTAAAGCTACAGACTGGGACTCGAAACACAACAAAATGGCCGCCCTGCCGCTTGTTTTGGTAAACGGCCGGAGAAATGTAGCCGCTCTCAAATTCCTAGACGGAGCTGTGGATGTGTGCAACCGTGTGTGTGTGTGTGGCTCTCACCTGATGGTGCTGAAGATGGCGTAAACATCTGGGTTCTTCTCATCCTTGCCTTTGAGCAGGAAAATACCCTCTGTGAAATACAGAGTACTTTTGTGAGTGCGTTCAAATGTTGTGCCTGCGAGAGTAAATGATTTGTGCAAGTGTGAGGTGTGTGTCTCACCCAGCTCGTCGAAGTGTGTGTTGATTCCATGAGGCCCGGGTACAGAACACACCAGCCTGGCCTTGATGAAGGTGCTCCATTTATTCACCAGAACTCTCTGTCCACCTGCGTCATTCTGCAGGGGGACACAGACAACACACCACCATCACCGTGATCGTCACCACCGTCACCAACGCATCTCTATCGTGCAGAGAACACACACACCTTACCACGGAGAATATCCAAACACTCCATTCTCTGTAAGAGAAGAGAGCGAGCGACCGAGAGAGAGAGAGAGCGAGAGAGACAGAGACAGAGATAGAGAGAGACAGAGAGAGACAGAGATAGAGAGAGACAGAGAGAGACAGAGAGAGAGAGAGACATAGAGAGAGAGATAGAGAGAGACAGAGATAGAGAGAGACAGAGAGAGAGAGAGACAGAGATAGAGAGAGATAGAGACAGAGATAGAGAGAGACAGAGAGAGAGAGAGAGAGACAGAGAGAGACAGAGAGAGAGAGACAGAGAGAGAGAGAGACAGAGACAGAGAGAGACAGAGATAGAGAGAGACAGAGATAGAGAGAGACAGAGATAGAGAGAGACAGAGACAGAGAGAGACAGAGAGAGAGAGAGACAGAGAGAGAGAGAGACAGAGACAGAGACAGAGATAGAGAGAGACAGAGAGAGACAGAGACAGAGAGAGACAGAGAGAGAGAGAGAGAGACAGAGACAGAGATAGAGAGAGACAGAGACAGACATAGAGACAGAGAGACAGAGAGAGACAGAGAGAGAGAGACAGAGACAGAGATAGAGAGAGACAGAGAGAGAGACAGAGACAGAGATAGAGAGAGACAGAGAGAGAGACAGAGAGAGACAGAGACAGAGAGAGACAGAGATAGAGAGAGACAGAGAGAGACAGAGAGAGAGAGAGAGAGACAGAGAGAGACAGAGAGAGAGAGAGACAGAGAGAGACAGAGAGAGAGAGAGACAGAGAGAGAGAGACAGAGACAGAGATAGAGAGAGACAGAGAGAGACAGAGACAGAGAGAGACAGAGAGAGAGAGAGACAGAGAGACAGAGACAGAGATAGAGAGAGACAGAGAGAGAGACAGAGACAGAGATAGAGAGAGACAGAGAGAGACAGAGACAGAGAGAGACAGAGATAGAGAGAGACCGAGAGAGACAGAGAGAGAGAGAGACAGAGACAGAGAGAGACAGAGACAGAGAGAGCGAGCCTAGTGGCTCACACTGTCTAGACATACAGTATCATTCTCAATACGAGACAAACAAAGAATAACCATTATCTATTCAGCAGCAGGACACATAAAGAGCAGAGCAGAGCACCTGTAGAGCACATTCACACAACAACACAATAGATCACAGGAGCACACGGCTAACTACCGCTGGCTGGCCTCTCCTGTGGGAAAGTTGTCTCGTAAGCCCTTCTACAACCACACGCTGGACAGCGGGGATGCCAGAGAGCACGGGTTGTGGAGATATAATCACAGGAGCTTTTCTTCTCCTCCATACTGTACAGTATCATGGTAGAGCTAGCGTACAGGCAGACATGGTTGTTTAATAGACACCAGGGCTGTGTAAGCTGTCCGAGATCAGATCAAACACAGATAATTGCTTTCTTGTTTTCTTGGCAGGATCTGGTTCTGTTCTGGTGGAACTGACAATAACAGACAGTGTTTACAATGCCTTGGGGAGGAGTACAGGGGAAGAAATACACTGTATATGTATGGGGAGATATTTTGAGGGGGATTGGCGGGACTGTGCGTGCGTGCGTCCGTCTGTGTGTGTGTGTGTGTGTGTGTGTGTGTGTGTGTGTGTGTGTGCGAACCATACACTTATAAGTGTGAGCATAGGAATGCTACTCTATTGTCTCGCCTCCGGAGCAGAGTCTCTTGGGGACACCTGTAGTTAGCTGTGGTGTGCATGCATGTGCACGTGCGTATGCATGTCAGAAGGGATGTATGACTGTGTGAGAGAGACGAGAGGTATGCACGCTCTGACTCTTCATACCAGAGCACATCCGACAGCTGTGTGTGTATGGACATAGAGAGATGCCAATTGCTGGGGAATGTCAGCTCCCCCAGCCCGCCAGCCGGACGCTTGTCTCTCCCTCTCCATCAGCCTCTGTGGCCTGGATTAACGTTTACAGACCCTCTCTGTAAGGCAATACTACAATCACAGCTCCCCGCAGAGAAATGTTAAACTCTCACTATGTCAGGGCTGAAGCCCTACTGTGGAAATCACTCACAGCCATGATCCAGTTCCCATACTCCCAGATCATGACATGGTCTAAGAGGGCTTGAAGGTTGACCTGGAGAATGAACCATCAGGCACCAGAGTCAATAATAAATCATGAGAATGTATGGTTCCCTTACCGCACATACTCGTCCCACGCGGGTGTGGATGGCTCCCTCCCTGTCTCCGGCCTCCATGGCTTTCTCCGTGAAGAAGAAGTACACCTTGTCATTGTCACGGTCATCGTTATCAGGGATGAGGTGGGCCGCAACAAACTTAGGATCTGGAGAGAGGGAGAGAGGGAAGGAGACAGAGAGAGAGAGAGAGAGAGAGGGGGAGGGAAAGCGGAAAGAGAGCGAGACCGAGAGAGAGAACAGGAATTAGTTTGACTTGTTTACCAGGTGGTGTCTTTGGAAGTTGTAAGAACCAAGTTGTATAAAATATGTCTATAATGTGTTTGTTTTAGGTGTGTATTCATTGTGGGCAGTGAGTACAATACAGTTCCAGCACCGTGCAGTAGTTTCTGGTCCGTCTCAGTCCTCATGGTGGAGCGACCTCCCAGACTACGGAAGATCACTGAGTCTCTACCCAGGAAGTCTGCAGTCAGCCCTGTGTAAAGCTCCCCACCTGGGAACAGACAGGGCGAGCAGGATGGAGGGAGAGCGGAGGGGGAGGGGGAGGTAGCAGAGACAGAAAAGAAAAAGAGAAGACAACAGAGAGGATTAAAGGCGAGGAGAGGAGAAGAGTGGGGAGAGGGAGGGGGGACAATGGGAAGCGAACAGAAAAGAAAGGAGATGTGGAAGGATGAGGAAATAAGGAACGGCAGGGAAGAACTTGCATGATGAGAGAAATGCAAAAGTCGCCAACATAGTGAAACACTACCTCCTCCTGAACCCCAAACCACATGTCCTGCTTCCCTAGAGAAGGTTCATAGACTGAACAGAGATCAGATCACCCGTCTGTAACAGTATCTCCCACTGAATCAGACAGCATCCCCAAATGAACTCGGATCAAATGAGATGCTACAGTATCACTGCTCTGCATGATAAAGAGCTCAGGTCCTGTTCCTAACAAGAGCATCTTCGCCTAAATTAGCCGTGTCACAGGTAGAGCACTGCTCCCTAAGCCCTGTCATCACTTCACTGACTGAGGATGTATGTGCCTGTGTGCGCCTGTGTGCGTGTGTGTGTGTGTGTGTGTGTGTGTGTGTGTGTGTGTGTGTGTGTGTGTGTGTGTGTGTGTGTGTGTGTGTGTGTGTGTGTGTGTGTGCGTGTGTGTGCGTGCGCGTGCGTCTGCGTGCCTGTATGTGTATGTGTCTATGTCTCCAATGATCGTATCCCAGCCAAGGAGCTGAATTGTAATAGCAGAGACAGTGGGGTTGCCTTACACCCCTGAGTATGTACAAACAGATAGGCAGTCTGGGTCCTAGTTCCACCGCGTTCTGAGCTGTGTGATTAATACAGACTTTGGCTCCACCGAAAGGCAATAGCTTCTTATGATAGCTAACCCCAGAGATAGCGGAGATGCAGAGATACATCAGGGCTTATGTGTGTGTTTGTGAGGAGGAGGGAAGGAGAAGGAATAAGGGTGTCTGACCTCCATGTCCTCCTCCTGCCAAAGAGCTCTCTTTGCAAACGTGGCACTCAACGGCCATGACAAATATGCTCTCTCTCTCTCTCTCTCTCTCTCTCTCTCTCTCTCTCTCTCTCTCTCTCTCTCTCTCTCACCCATTGAAACCCCTAAATAAAACGTTTGACAGCAGCAACTCCATCCTGACTAGAAGGTCCCGTCAGAAGGAACAGAGAGGATAATATATGTGTGGGATGCAACAGTGTAAAACATGTACGTAACTTGCATCTGCATTATGTTAGTGTGCGTGTCTATGTTTAGTGTGGGTTTTTTCCACGCTAGCTTCACACAGTGTATGTGAGTGAGCTTTGGTGGAATACTGTATGTCTTTGTTTTTGTAGGGTTATTTGTCTGTATATCAGTGTATCAGTCCAACGTTCTGCTGGGCCTTTGGCCGTCCCTGTGTGTCTGCCTGCCAGATGAAATGCATCTTGGGACAGATCGTCAGGTTTGTGGGGTTCGGGCGCAAAGTGGATCGAGGCGGGGTGGGAAGACACACACACGCACTACTTTTCACCCCGGCATGTCGATGCAATACATCACTTATTTCACAAGCTAAATGTCGAATGACAACAAAAGAGGAACACCCTCACTGCAGTGCAGTGTATCTCCCAGAGCCAATAACCTCTCTCGCTGTTGCATTGAAATATACACACTATGTAATAACAAAGAGGACAGGACCTACCAATAAAGGTGCTCGCAAAGGGGAGGCTGGGGTCGTGAGGAACCTTCCCCCGTCCGTTCTCCACATTGGTAGGGTCCATGGTGAAAACATGCTGTTAGGGGGGAAAATAGAGAGAAAACAAGGGGTTAGGAAAAAGTCAGATATCACATATTATTAGAATATGATTTGAATGTTTACCTTTATGCGCCCTCAGGCAAACTGGCTTCAATTCCTGAACTAATTGTAAGTGTTTCAACATTTAGATACAGTGCATCGCTCTAGTACTTCATCAAATAAAACACTTAATTGAATGCATCTCTGGGCCCTAGTATGGTAGTGACTCTTTGACTGTGGTGATGTCATCAGTGAGGGACAGGACAGGGGTAAACACAGGGAGAGTGTGGACACATATAGACAGGCAGGACGACAGGATGAGCTCCAAGTGAATCAGGACCCAGATGAATGTCCTCCCTGTGAACTCTCCACTAGTCTCCAGCTCTGGGTGTAAGTTCCTAAGTGCAGACAATAGGAGCATTGTGATCCTCTGGTTGTATGACATTGAAGTCAGCAGGATAAAAATACACTTACTAACGCAACGCCCAACATTATGATAAAATAACGCTGTATTTCCTTGATTTAATATCTCTTTCCAGTAAGTGCCCTTCCCTTGGCTTCGGCACATACAGCCCAGCTAGCACATTTGATTCCTTGGAAGTCGTGGGAACGTGCGTTTTAGGTTTCATGTTGGTTCTGGGAATGAAGCCATACGTTTCCTGACGGGTAAAACATGTTTTTTAAGCGTTATGAGAACGTGAAAAGTTAAAAAATGTTGCCTGTTCTGAGAACGTTCATTTTTAGGTTGCAGGGAGGTTCTAAGAATGTTTTACTACGGTTCCCTGAAAGGTTTCCTGGGATGTTTCATTAACGTTCTGAGAACGGAATTTGTAGGTTATTTGAAGGTAATTAAAGAACATTCTCTGAATTCTGTGAACGCTTCTAATGAAATGTAAAGGTTATTTCGATTTTTCTCTTCTTTCACTGAATGTTTCAATGACACTTTATAACACTGCTAGCTTAGGTTAACTGTTTAGAACTACACGCACAGATAGGATACATGGAAATTAATTTGCTTAATCATGAAAACACATTTATTTGACTCTGGGGAAGTAGATAAAGGGTCACATTTCCAAAATCCCAAAGTATCTCTGTAAAGGTCCAATACATCCATTTTTATCTTAATATCAAATCATTTCTGCTCAATAATTAAGTACCTTACTGTGATTGTTTTCAATTAAAATGGTCAAAAAGAAACAAAGAGCAATTTATCAAGCAAGATTTTTGCTCGGACTATCTGGGAGTGGTCTGAGTGGAAAGGGGAAAACTGAAAACTAGCTGTTATTGTCAGAGAGGTTTGGTACTCTCCAAAACTAAGCTAACATATAGAATTGTTTTAAGATGGTCATGACAAGGATAATTTAGCTATTTGATTTTGAATTTTAAGACCACTCAAGGTATCAAAAAATATATATTGATGAAACATTGAATTACTGCTAGTAGCCCAAAGAAATGCATTGAATAACAGATTCACTACACGGAACAACAGATAGTCCCCCAAAGTGTCGATCCTACAGTATATCTGAGATAAGAAAGACCAGGAAACAATTTTTATGTATTTTTATTACCTGTATTTAACCTCTTATTTTAGGCACTAAACTATCTCCATATATACTGTACAGTACTTCCAATAATTGTTTAAAACGAGTAACGGAGACCTTCAGACAAGTCTTATGGGGTTGTGAGCAAAACAACTGACAGGTACGTGTTCGTGAGAGTCTCACCTTTCCACAGAGGGGCCGTATTAGTGTGTAGCCCAAACTGTCCGGACGCTACAGACAGAAGTTGGCTGAAGAGGCTGTGCCCGACTTCACACAAGTCCCGCTCGCGGGGGTCGCAGAGCAAAACGGAAAACGCCATCGTGTTTGTGAGAGTCGAGAGGGATCATCATCGTTTCTAGGCCAAACTGTTCGGGCGCTTGAGACGTTCCCGTGAGAAGATTGATTTTCCGGAGGTCTTACGGTCTTGACAAAGACAGTCTGTCTGTCTGTCTGTCTGTCTGTCTGTCTGTCTGTCTGTCTGTCTGTGTATGTCACTCTCTCTGTCTCTGTGTATGTCACTCTCTCTCTGTCTCTGTGTAAGTCACCCTCTCTCTGTCTCTGTGTAAGTCACCCTCTCTCTGTCTCTGTGTATGTCACTCTCTCTCTGTCTCTGTGTATGTCACCCTCTCTCTGTCTCTGTGTATGTCACTCTCTCTCTGTCTCTGTGTATGTCACTCTCTCTGTCTCTGTGTATGTCACTCTCTCTCTGTCTCTGTGTAAGTCACCCTCTCTCTGTCTCTGTGTATGTCACTCTCTCTCTGTCTCTGTGTATGTCACCCTCTCTCTGTCTCTGTGTATGTCACCCTCTCTCTGTCTCTGTGTAAGTCACCCTCTCTCTGTCTGTCACTCTCTCTCTGTCTCTGTGTATGTCACTCTCTCTCTGTCTCTGTGTATGTCACCCTCTCTCTGTCTCTGTGTATGTCACTCTCTCTCTGTCTCTGTGTATGTCACCCTCTCCCTGTCTCTGTGTATGTCACTCTCTCTCGGTCTCTGTGTATGTCACTCTCTCTCTGTCTCTGTGTATGTCACTCTCTCTGTCTCTGTGTATGTCACTCTCTCTCTGTCTCTGTGTATGTCACCCTCTCTCTGTCTCTGTGTATGTCACTCTCTCTCTGTCTCTGTGTATGTCACCCTCTCTCTGTCTCTGTGTATGTCACTCTCTCTCTGTCTCTGTGTATGTCACTCTCTCTGTCTCTGTGTATGTCACTCTCTCTCTGTCTCTGTGTAAGTCACCCTCTCTCTGTCTCTGTGTATGTCACTCTCTCTCTGTCTCTGTGTAAGTCACCCTCTCTCTGTCTCTGTGTATGTCACTCTCTCTCTGTCTCTGTGTAAGTCACCCTCTCTCTGTCTCTGTGTATGTCACTCTCTCTCTGTCTCTGTGTATGTCACTCTCTCTCTGTCTATGTGTAAGTCACC
>NC_088402.1:54408273-54445773 GCF_034236695.1 Oncorhynchus nerka
GAAACAGCAGGATTTCTCAGTCTGTCCAAGTCTCATAGGTCCACACAGCTGGAGCCTCATAAAGAAGAGGGCCAGATGACAACTCAAGGGATGTGAACATTGATAACTGAGACGGACACACACGACGGTAACCACGGCTACACCAGATTCCCACACAGGCCCTGAGATACCAGCTTAGACGTGCGCACAATCAGACGTGCTTGACTCCTAAAGTTGAGTTGAAAAAAACGTGCCTTTGGGTGCTGTAGCCCTGCAGTAGTTCTTGATGCCAGTAAGCTCAGACATACTGTAAGCCTGTAAGCGATCCACAGTGTCGGTCTTGGGAATCAGAGCACTGGGGTGACAGTTGCTTATTGGTTTGTAGATAAATAAGTCACTTCCACGATTGTACCCATGTCAGTAAGGCTGTACCCCCGAGTGGTGCAGCGGTCTAAGGCACAGCAGCTCAGTGCTAGAGGCATCACTACAGACACCCTGGTTCGAATCCAGGCTGTATCACAACCGGCTGTGATTAGGAGTCCCATAGGGCGGTGCACAATTGGCCCAATTGGCCCAGCGTCATCCGGGTTTGGCCTGTGTAGGCAGTCATTGTAAATAAGAATTTGTTCTTAACTGACTTGCCTAGTTAAATAAAGGTTAAATACAAATACAAGGTAATACAAAATACCTTTTAATGAACATAGTAGAATATGTTCTGTGGCAGTGCTGGATAATGCCAGGGCACTTTGCCAAATGGCACCAAGCTGAATTTCCAGCTCCCTCATGCATGAAGTTTCTGAGTCTCACAAAGTTCTTCAAAAGTATCCAACAATGATTCAAATGTTAAAATCTATCTCCCACCCACTTGGACTAACAATTCCCCCAAACCCACAGCACTGCTGTCCCTGCTTTGTGATTAGCTGGTTACTTCCTGCTGTGGGAGGGGCTATGGGGGATTCACAGCTCCAATCCAGATGTTTTGGTCATTACTGAGCCGTGGTTAAGGAAGAGTGTTTTGAACACCCATGTTAACTTTTCTGGTTATAACCTTTTTCGGCAAGACAGATCTTCCAAAGGTGGTGGAGTGGCAATCTTTACCAAGGAACAACTTCAGTACTCGGTTGTCTCCACCAAGTCTGTCCCTAAACATTTTGATTTGCTGGTTTAAAGCATTACACTTTCAAATAGCTCTTTGTTGACTGTTGCTGGGTGTTATCGTCCTCCAGCCGCACCGGCCTGCACCCTACCTGTCCTAAGGTCTCTACTGGCCCCTTAAACTAAGTCTGAATTTGTCCTGCTAGGTGACGTAAACTGGGACATGCTTAAACCACCTGACCAAGTCCTAAAGCAATTGGACTTCCTAAATCTTTCTCAGATTATTACCAATGCCACAAGGTATGACTCCAAACACCCAGAAAAGGCTACTCTCCTTGATGTTATCTTCACAAATAATCCTGATAGGTATCAGTCTGGTGTTTTCTGAAATGACCTTAGTGAACACTGTTTTACTGTCTGTGTTCGTAATGGCTGTTCAGTGAAACGGCCTATCCTGATTTGTCATAGACACTTGCTAAAAAACTTGAGCAAGCCTTCCTTCCATGACCTGACCTCTGTAAATTGGTATAGAATCAGCTTGATCCCCTCTGTTGAAGACGCTTGGTCCTTCTTTTTTGATATTTTTAGTTGTATTGTTAACAAACACGTCCCCATAAAGAAAAATGAGAATGAAAAACGGGTTCAGCCGACCATGACTTTGCAGAGTTACTCCACCTCAAGAATTCCATTTGGCGAAAGGCTCGGCACACGCATACTCAGGCTGACTGGCTCTCGTTCAGGCAAATGAGAAATAAGTGCACTCAGGCTATCCGGAAGGCCAAAGTTAGTTACTTTAATGAGCAGTTTTCTTTCTGTGGGTCTAACCCCAAGAAGTTCTGCAAAACGGTTAAAGACAAACCTCCTCCTCACAGCTGCCATGTCCCTTAATGTTGGTGATATGGTTGTTACTGACCAGGAGCACATGGCTGAGTTCTTTAATCACCAATTCAATAAGTCAGGATTCCTATTTGACTCAGCCATGCCTCCTTGCCCGTCCAACATTTCTTTATCTCCCACCCCTTCTAATGCGACTAGCCCCGATGCTCCTCCCTCTTTTCCCCCTGCCCCGCTACAAAGTTTCTCCCTGCAAGCGATCACTGAGTCCGAGGTGCTAAAGAAGCTCCTTAAATTTTACCCCCAAAAAACATCTGGGACAGATGGTTTAGACCCTTTCTTCTTTAAGGTTGCTTCCACTATCATCGCCAAGCCTAATTCTAATTCTGACCTTTTTAACCTGTCTCTCCTCTCTGGGGAGGTTCCCATTTCTTGGAAGGCAGCCACGGTGCATCCTTTATTTAAAGAGGGAGATCAAGCTGATCCTAACTGTTATAGGCCAATTTTTATGTTGCCCTGTTTATCAAAAGTGTTGGAAAAACTTGTCAATAATCAACTGACTGGCTTTCTTGATGTCTATAGTATTCTCTCTGGTATGCAATCTGGTTTCCACCCAGGTTATGGATGTGTCACTGCAATCTTAAAGGTCCTCAAGGGTATCACCATTGCCCTTGATTCTAAGCAATGTTGTGCTGCTATTTCTATTGACTTGGCCAAAGCTTTTGATAGACCATTCCATTCTCGTGGGTCAGCTAAGGAGTATTGGTGTCTCTGAGGGGTCTTTGGCCTGGTTTGCTAACTACCTCTCTCAAAGAGTGCACTGTATAAAGTCAGAAAATCTGCTGTCTCAACCACTGCCTGTCACCAAGGGAGTACCCCAAGGCTCGATCCTAGGCTCCACGCTCTTCTAAATTACATCAACAACATAGCTCAGGCAGTAGGAAGCTCTCTCATCCATTTATATACAGACGATACAGTATTATACTCAGCTGGCCCCTCCCCGGATTTTGTGTTTAACAACAAAGATTTCTTAGTGTCCAACAAGCTTTCTCTGCCCTTAACCTTGTTCTGTACACCTCCAAAACAAAGGTCATGTGGTTTGGTAAGAAGAATGCCCCTCTCCCCACAGGTGTGATTACTACCTCTGAGGATTTAGAGCTTGAGGTAGTCACCTCATACAAGTACTTGGGAGTATGGCTAGAAGGTATACTGTCCTTCTCTCAGCACATATCAATGTGATGCAGGCTAAGATGCAGGCTAAGGTTAAATCTAGACTTGGTTTCCTCTATCTTAATCGCTCCTCTTTCACCCCAGCTGCCAAACTAACCCTGATTCAGATGACCATCCTACCCATGCTAGATTACGGAGACGTAATTTATAAATCGGCAGGTAAGGGTGCTCTGGAGTGGCTAGATGTTCTTTACCATTCAGACATCAGATTTGCCACCAATGCTCCTTATAGATCACTGAACTCTATACTCCTATGTAAACAAACTGGTCATCTTTGTATACCCGTCCCACTGGTTAATGCTTATTTATAAAACCCTCATGTGTTGCTGCCATGCTATGTTGTTGTCTTATGTCTCTCTTTATGTAGTGTTGTGGTGTCCCTCTTGTCGTGATGTGTGTTATGTCCTATATATTTTTTTAATGTATTTTATCCCAGCTCCAGTCCCTGCAGGAGGCCTTTTGCCTTTTGGTAGGCCGTCATTGTAAACAAGATTATGTTCTTAACTGACTTGCCTAGTTAAATAAAGGTTAAATAAAAAATTAAATACAAAAATGGGACATATGTGTCTGCTGGGGAGGGTTAATGAAATTAGGGGTCGTGGGGTTGCGACCTGTGAGGAAGGCCATCATAAAGCAAACACTTTAGGTGTTAGTCAGGGGTCAACTAGCGGGGTCACACAGCACCATTAGACAGCCGCTTCCCCTCCATTAGCCAGTTAATAAAATACCCTTACACACACACACACACACACACACACACACACACACACACACACACACACACACACACACACACACACACACACACACACACACACACACACACACACACCCATCCATCCTCATCCTCCATCCCCCCACAGTCAATGGAAGGTAGTAGTATGCACATCCTACAGCTCCAAGCCACAAACACATAAGCAGTGCTTAATTTATTAATCGGGAGGTTCCGGAAGAGAAAGTCAACTGTGAGAGGGGGGTGACCTGGGGCACTCTTAGGTACTGGAACGCATGCAAAATCACCTTCATAGTAAAGCATTGCATGCATAGCCTCGCATTTGCATAACGGCATAGAGACATAGAGTAGAGACTCTAGCAGAAGTGGGAACCATATAAACCCATTTCATGCAATTCTACATAATTTCACGGCTGGAGACATTAGCAGAGTATTTTTTAATACCGCACAAAAATTATATAAAAGACAGGCTATTTTTACACTGACAAACTGAGATCAATAAAAATGACCTCGTCTTGAATCCGTCAATAGTCTAGGAGTCCGGAGAAACACATACTGTACAATAGGAAGAGGAAATGACAGTCTAAACAAGCTTTCCAGTTTCACTGACTCACCCAATGACTCGCAGCTCACTCACCGGTGATGCACTCATACCAAAAGCCTATCTCTCGCTTGTTTTACCTTGTAAAACAGTGCTGTTTGCTCAATAGGCCTATTTGGAATTTGATCAAATATTTTGGTAGCCTACAGACAGATTAGAGTCCTCTCTTTTCGGCGAGAGCCATTTGTTTTCCCCGATTTGATTTGAAATATTGCGAAAGGCCTGTTTTGGCTGGGTTCTGTTTTGCTGACAGATTTGTTTTCTGACTGTAGGCTATGCCTTGACTGGGCTACACACAATCCACAGTTAGGCTATATATAAAAAAAATATGTCTAATGATCCTCCGTGGCTAAACTGTAGGCCTAATCTTGGTGTAGTTTTCTGAATGATTTCATTTCTTTCTGAACAGACAGCAGTAATTCTAGAACTATTGGCAAAAGCAGTTCAATTGATCAGTGATGCTGCGGCACCTCCAGCACCACTTCAACACAGCTGTGATAGTATGAGGAAATAAATGATGAAGTGCAACTCTGGAGAGGTGAGAGCTGCAGGCTGAGGTCATTCAGAGCAGAGGGAGAGAGAGATCATAGAAAGTGAATCTCATTCTAGTCCTGTGAGAGATAGAGGCTCTTCTCTCTCTCACCACGGCCACGGCCACGCGTTGGTCTCTAGGCTACAGTGTTTGCGCAAACCATAAACCCGGGCCGGCACCAACCCGAATCAATTCTTAGAATATCAGGCATGGGCTGAAAATATCCATTTTCACATAAGCTACGTTTTTGTGAGGGGACTGGAGAATTGCCGAGTAGGCAACTCGAATGAACTCTGATCGCTTTTATTCACATGTTTACACAGCAACCGATGACCTTTCCCCCCATGTCACCAGAGGTAGGCAAAGAATGAAACAGTCCAAAACTGAGAGGTGCCCGGATTCTGTTCCGCTGGGATGCTCAAATTAAGCACCGTATATATAATGGTATTACGAAGGAGACAAAGCCAGATTCCGACCACCAAGCCTAGCAGCCTAGCAGCCCTGCAGCGTTCTCCATTGAGAGGTCACTGTAGCAGAGCGGTTAATGGGTTCAACAATAGGAACACATCACGGTCCGGCTTTACACAACAGGCTAGCTGTTCAAACCAGCCAAGCTGTCCAGTCAGTGCCAGCGTCTGCTTCGCTCCACTGTTTTTGTTTAAAGGGAGGGGGAGGGAGGGAGGGAGGGAGGGAGGGAGGGAGGACATTCAGAACACACACAAACACACACACTTTAGTGTCCAGCTGTGCAGATGACCTGCTCCATACACACTCACGTGTCCCTGTATCCATTGGCTTAACCAGTCCACAGTAATTGTGAACCAAGCCGTTCTCTCTGCCAAGAACACACTCAAGGCCATTTCCACCGATCAAACCCATTCACGCCCTGACTTGACTTTTCACCCTTTTGACTTCTGACACTGGGTTTTGTGTCTGTGCATGTCTGAGCCTTTGTCAGGTAGAGAAGAGGGACAGAGAGTGCACCCGATCAATAACCATCCTCTGAGTCCACAGACAGAGACACAACTGGGCCTGTCCACTGAATATTGTGCACAGTCCTCAAAACAGGGGACCACCGCCCTCTCGCAGAGGGTAAGCAACACAGACCTGAGAGCTTTTCTCAAGGAGCCCCTAGTCTCAGAGGGCAACGTGGTGGTGGTGGAGGGGTTCTATTCCGGTTGGGAGGAACTTGAGGTGTGAAGTGTTACAGATGTGACCCTGTACACACACTCCCAGCAGACACACACACACACACACACACACACACACACACACACACACACACACACACACACACACACACACACACACACCTCCGTCACCTCCACCTCTCGGCCCTGTCGATGCAGTCACTGTTAATCCATCCCAGGGTGAATGGTGAAGCTATGGCGTACACACGCTCAAAAAGGCCCGTAAACACACACACCCCGTGTGGCCTCATGGGTCCATTGGGCCAGAAGTCATTACCATGGTCACACTCCCTAATGCTATCATGTTTCCACAGGAGAACACACGGACCTCTGCCGTCCACAGAGAGAGTGACGCTAGACACATGGGCCCCTCCACCTCTCGGAGAAACAATGTCACGGTAACGAAGACATTTTGCGTAAACCGCTGCATTCAAATGAGGCTCCAAGGAAAACGAATGGGACTGCAGAGACTGTGTTGGTATCAAGATCCAGGGCGTAAACCACGTTTCTATTCATGCGTTGATTGGCATGGTAATGGACCAATAGTATTGGAGAAAAGTTGAAAAAAACTGACCAACCCCGGCGCCACGACGTAACGTAACGTGCAACTCATTGTGTGCAGTACAGCCTCTTTCCACCGTACAGCCTCTTTAGTGCTTCTCTCGCAGATCAAAAAACAAGAAATGATCGAAGGCGAGTGTAATGGTGACTGTAAAGTGAATTACTCGCGAGTTCATCAATGGTTAATCCAATCAATAGTTCATTTTCCGCGTCATAGCTGTGAGCCGCCATGACTCATGACAGCCGCGGCTTACTGGTGAAGACAACTTTAGCGCAGCCCTAAAAACCTAATTCAAACCTTCAAAGAGGTATGTAACGAGACATTATAGAAACTCTTTCTACTGTTTTATTTCTATTTTAGAGGTGATAAGTTGGAAAAAAAGCCTTTTCCACACACACGACATTTCCCTATCACTCAGTAGCTTTTGCTTCCCCACGGCGGAGCTCCATTGCTTTCTTCAGTCATGCAGAGACGGGGCAGCATGACGATCTCGCCATTGATTTTGCTGGAAAGCGGAGACATTGTGCTTTACAATGGTATTCATGTTACAGCTGACCTGGAAGTATTACGCTTTTGGGGTGCTAAAATAAAGCCAATAGTACGGAACTGTCGCGTGCGGGAAGTTTGTTAGTTATCGTTATCTCCAACACCACACGTTCAGGCCTCTGTCTATTTAACAGAATGATGGAGAGGACAAGAACCAAGTGCACTTGAATGGTGGACTGAATGAGTCTGGTGGTAGGTGAGCGCTGCTGGGGCGCATGCGTGCTTCTCCAGGGGAACGGAACGGAGCTTTAACACACATACGCACCCCGACTCCCTTGGCACAGGTTAGATTGAGTTTCTGGAGGCCCGACTTTAAGGTCCTGCGTCGTAGCGCATAGCGACTGCTCCTCTCCCCTATGGACACCGGCTCACATACCTCGGCCCCTGCGGGATATTTCTCACCGTGACGGGCGTAATAACTGCTGATATTGGATACCTCTCCTCACCTGCCACTTCAAACTCCACAATTACCTGTAGGGCCAGCATTGACGCCCAATGGGGTCTTAACCCCCTTCCAACCCCCATCCACATCCACAGAGACCGATTAGTCCTGTTTTACAGGCCCAACCACCTAACCCCGACCAGATGCCGGGGCGGTTTCACTTTCAGTCGTTAGCCAAGACTTAGGGGACAGAAGTTATTAAAAAATGGAACCGCTAGTGTCTTTACAGCATTTGTGTGGCGACTGGGGAGTGAAGGGCCGTCTTCTGATGGCTCATTAAAGATGGAATTACTGGTGTCCATGGTGCCGGATCCCGACTCTGGACACCTCAGCCACGTAGTCGGGGCTATTATTGTGCTCACCAGATCAAAGCAGCGACTTCGTTAGGGAAAGATTCCAAATCTCATTCACTGGGCTGTTAAACAACTTTACTGTGCCCAGAGATGGTGGGATGGAGGGATGGAGCATGGGACAATGGTTGTAGCTTGTAGGAGTGTTGACACAGCAAGCCGACCGTAGACGTCGATTCGCTGTTTAGATTCCTGGGGACATGATCCAGATGGTGTTGTAGAATGTACAGTACAGTCAGGAAGGTGACTCTAGAACGTTGATTTCTAGATGATTGATAGAGCAGGTGGATAGGCTAGGCAGGTGGAAACCACAGACGTGACATCATTAGGGGAAACAAGAAGTAGAGAGGCCAGCTCAGAGTTGGATGGGTCTGACTGAGCCGTCACTCACCTGAGAATCCTTCCCTCTCTGGACACAGTCATCTTTGTTACCAGGCAACGGAGGCCAGTAGATCTACGGAGAGAGATGGGGAAGAGAAAGAGAGAGAGAGAGGTGGGGGGAGAGAAAGAGAGAGAGGGGGGAGAAAAAGAGATTGAGAGGAGAGAAGGGGAGAGGGGGGGAGAGAGAAAGAGGGAGAGGTGGGGAGAGAGAGAAAGAGAGAGAACATGATACATGACATAAGATTGTACACAGCCTAAATCAGCAATATAACAACAGGAAATTAGAGCATGAGAACGATTATTGACTTACTAGAACACATAGAAAACCAAGTCCATCTCATTAACTCTTTGCTTCCCTTACAGTCCTCCACTGGCTAATCAGTACTAGTTGATGTGGGCGGGTCTAATATGGAACTGTAACCACAGTGTCGTCTTACAGGCCCCTGGGGTTAATGTACAGTACGTTCTATATCATCAAACTCCAGCTCATTTAAAGCCTGCATTTGGAAAGCCCCTCTTTGGCCATTGGCACCGTCAGATACTGTGTTGTGTATTACTGACTCACAGATGGCAATCTGAAACAACAGCCCTTGTGTGTGTCTCCTTAAACAAACGTGCTCTGCTTTTCAGAAAGAGGCATGTGCAGGATACACAGACAAGCAGTAACTTTCTGTGACGTGCACGACTCCCCTGCATGCCGCAATCGGTGTCCGTGCGCTTTGTGCCCCTGCTCACATGCATGCACACGCACGCGCCTACGTACGTTTGCACGTGCACGGATGGCAATTCATCTTTTAAGAGAGAAGACAGAGGCTGATACAGTTCTTTTCTGTAACTCAGTTTGCTATAGCGTGACGGCTATGGACAGGATTAGGGTCTCTTGTATAAATCACACGTTTACCCAGCCTGTCCGGAACAGGCCTTTTATAGTCTGGACCAATGGATTCAGGCGATCTGATATTGAACACTGCACCATTCCTCAAATTGCCTGGATTCACATAGGAAGATGTCATCACCTCGGACTATGAACTCACAGCCTCTTAGTTTACATCATTCCAAACGTCCTGCTATGCCACCATGTCTGTGTCAGTGAAATGTTGACCCTGTTTTCCTACACATTAGACTTAAGTAAAGTAAATCTCAGCTTTGTTCAAAATACACTCATTTTTATTTTATTCATCATTAAAAAAAAAAAATATTAAAAATAACCTTTATTCAACCAGGAAAAGCCCATTGAGACCCAGAGTCTCTTTTTCAAGGGAGACCTGGCCAAGAAGGGCGCAACAATCAATACATTACATCATTAAAACATACAACAATACAACATCATGATCCAGCCTAAAAAAAGCATTTACACTCCGCCGTAACAGAGTCTCCCATCAATATTTTAAATGAATTCAGTGGCACTAACACATCTAGATGGAGCATGGATTGTAGACTATTCCATGCCTCTGGTGCACAAGAAGAGAAGGCAGTCTTGCCTAATACTGTAAATGACCTGGGGACTTTAAGTAGCAACCACCTAGTAACTGCTGGTGGTGAAGGACACCAGTCTACAGAGATGAACACATACAAATGTGGGGCGGCAGGGTAGCCTAGTGGTTAGAGCGTTGGACTAGTAACCGAAAGGTTGCAAGTTCAAATCCCCGAGCTGACAAGGTACAAATCTGTCGTTCTGCCCCTGAACAGGCAGTTAACCCACTGTTCCTAGGCCGTCATTGAAAATAAGAATTTGTTCTTAACTGACTTGCCTAGTAAAATAAAAAAATAAAAAATCTCTCTGTGCCTATAAAGTGAGGTGCAATGGTGGGTGAGTGATTTGGCATTTGCAAGGATGCATGATAAACAGAGTCCAGTCTCTGTAAGACGGAGGAGGCTGCATGCATATATGACAAGTCATCATAATCAATAACAGACAAGTGGCTTGAACAAGTTGTTTAGGTTCTCTGTGACTGCATTTCAACAGTAATCTGATTTGGACTTCCTGATCTATACTGTGCATTTGTTTCTTAGAGCTCTGAAGGAGGCCCAGTCAACAGGAGCATTTGTGTGTCTAGCTTGAGCCCAAGAGATATTTCTCTTTCTAATTCATTCTGCCAAGTTACCTGAAAAGCAGGGATTGTCCTTTCCACTGATTCTAAGGAGTCTTGTTTTAAACAGAATAATTATGCCCCACCAACATTAGACAACTATACAGAAAACCTCTCAAATGACTGAAATAAGTTAACGAAATTAATAGTCTGATACACTGATTATTGAACAGATTATTATTATAGGTAATGAACGTGTCAAGAGACCCGACAGACTTTGTGGCACAGCAGAGAGAACAGCATGCCCCAACTCCAGAGGTTGTGGGTTCCAATCCCAGGTGGGCTCATACTGGAAAAGTCAGTATGTGATATTGTCTTTGATGAAATCTTTTTGTACACTATTTTTGCTGAACGGCGGACCACTTCCTTTAAAACCCCCCAGATCATTGCGTTACACTTACAACAAAAAAACACGTGACATTTGCGGTTTACATGTGCATTTTCGAATGAGCTTTTTTGACAGGTACAAAACGTTGCATCCCCAAGTTGCCACGTTTATTTCACCTTGAGATAATGTTTTCACGTGTAGTTTCATGTTATCATATGTTGCTTTTACTTTTTACACATTTTTTTTATTGAACCCATAAGATCATGTGACCACATGTGAAGTTCATGTGGTTTTTCTGTAAGGGTCTTGATCCTGCCTATGTCCCAAGGGCAGGTGCCCTATGGCTCTGTAGAAACACATCTGGCAACCTCATTGGCTATCCCATCTTACCACAGACTCAGAGAGGTGTTACACCCGACCTTTATAACAACAGTTCACACCCAGCAGTCAAGACAGTCCTAGAATAGATACAAGCCCCCAGGCTCTTAAATAACATGTAACCCAAAGGCAATGGAACCAATGAACGAGCCTTTAAGAATCAACCACATTCATCGCAGCATAAAACAAGTTTGTGCTTTATACACAAACACTCCTCGAGAAAGCAAAGCTCTTTATCGAGCTGCAATCATTTCTGTTTACGCCAAAAGCACAAAGAGAGTAAAGTATGTGGCACATTTACATGAGTTTAATAGGTATTCTGTTTTTTTTTCCATTACCATTAAGACTGTATTGAAACAGTTCAAACATTTCCCGGTTATGATACGCCAACGTGGCTGTTGGAGCTGTTAAGAAGTGGTGGTGGGCAGTGGGCTTTGGGCAGTGGGCAGTGGGCTGTGGGCTGTGGGCAGTGGGCTGTGGCTGGAGCCACGGGAAAGAGGCTGAGAGAGGGGTTATGGAATTGGCCATCATCGGCTATGGAATTGACTATTCGCTTGAATGAAATAGCAAGCTTGTGTCAATCGACATTTCTCTCGCTCAACCATTTTTTCACCTTGCCTACCCTCAGAGATGTATGGGGTTATTAGAGGCAGCTCACGGGCCAACCTGCTCTCTGTCACCTCATTTTCCCAACTCGTCCATGTTTGTTTCTCCTAGTGGACCCAGCCAGACTGAGCGTAAGAGTTTATACATTACCAATAGTGAGTTGACTTTATAAATGGAGTCTAACAGTAAACTGGTACAGAGCAGGTTAAGTCTGATATACAGAGGTGATGAGGGAGGGGAGCAGAGGGCTTAGTCTATGATGGAGGACCAGGGTGAAGGCAAGATACAGGGGGATTTATGAATTCTAGAGGGAATGATATGTGAGGTGGAGGAGGAAGCTGGAGAAACCTGGGGCCAGGGTTAAGCTCTCCTGTACTCTCTCTCCCAAACTCTCTCTCCCAAACTCTCTCTCTCTCTCTTCTCTCTCACCCTCTCTCTCTCTCTCTCTCACTCTCTAAATCTCTCTCTCTCACCTCTCTCTCTCTCTGCTGCCGTCTCTAACCACAGAGTGCTGATAAGCACTCTCTGCACTCTCTCTCTCTCTCTCTCTCTCTCTCTCTCTCTCTCTCTCTCTCTCTCTGCTGCCGTATCAGCTGGGAAACCACAGAGTGCTGATAAGAAGAGCTGCATTGAGACCAGTGTAAACTCTAGACTGGGATATGGATGGCAGACACAGGAGGCTGTTTATCACAGGCCGAATGAGGACACACACACACACGTGCACACACACACACACTGCTCAAGCAGCAGGTCCCACTAACTCAAACTGTGAAAGTGTTCATCTCTGCAGGGAATATGTAAGGAATCCCAGAGTTGGACTTGGATAAAAGGGAGCAGAGTGGTGATTTAGAGGCCTGTGGTGTTGGGAGTCCTGGTGTGATGTATATCTTCATGCTTCCAATGTAAGCCCAACCCCCAGTCAGCAACTTAAACAGCAACACTAACTCCTCTCCACGGAACTCGGGCCCATTACAGACGTTGATAAGCACGGCCAATGGGGGAGTTTAGGAACAACTATTTACGTAAGGATTGTTGCCTGAAGTTGTAAAGTAGGGGGTGTATGGAGTTGTACTGGAGTCCCACAGGGAATGTGGACTCACCTCTTTGGAGTCCGGGTTGGTATGGTCCAGTCTCAGGGAGTAGAGGACGTCTTTGCCCCCCAGGAACAGACGGTCATGGTACTCGTCCAGAAACACAGCGGTCAGAGAGAGCTGACCGTCATGCCCACTGAAGATAGAGGACCGGTTGGTGGCCACGAGGTCTGTGGAGGGAGGAGAGGAAGGAGGATGGATGGATGAGAGAGAGGAGAGGAGAACAGAGGAAAGCGTGTGAGGATAAACAAAGCCAGCGGAGGACTACGTTAACAAGAATAAAAACGCCAAAATGGAGCGTTACGACACATCTGCTCAATATGCTAAAGAAAAGCTGACATTTGTCTGTGGAATAGAACTAAGGGAGTGAGTGGTTCTGGGTTGGGTTCCCTGCTGAGCCAGAGATCTCCATGTTCATTCAAATGGATTCGAGGTGCTTCCAGAACAGTAGAGGCCTGGAACTGGAAGGCTTGGCTCTAGGCTGGAGAATGACTCAGTGTTCTGTGATGACAAACAAAGATCAAGAGCGGTTTGGGTGGAGTCACAAATCTGAAATATGTCCCTTATGGTTCTGGTAACATCCACTGCTTCCTTCTACTGTACAATACAGCACATTGTTGCCATTAGAATGTTCCGCGTCTAGTATTTTAGACACTATATAACTACAGTGTATGTTGATAGGATGTCTTGCCATGGAGATGGCGGTGGGCAGGGGTTAACATGGAACGTGCTGCTCTAAGGTATACAGACACGTCCACTTGTGCACACACACAAACACACACACACACACACACATTCTCGCTCTCTATTCACTGGGTCCACTGCTCACTGGCTCTCCTCTAATGTGCAGTCCCAGATCGACCATACAAATGTGCAGATGTTAAACAGAGAGTGTTGTGGGGAGGCCAAGCATGCATCTCTAACGTCCTGCTTGTATGCTGTTTTAGTATACATTTAGCATGGCCTAGCCATTGGTGGCCTAGCCATTGGTGGCCTAGCCATTGGTGGCCTAGACACTGGTGACCTAGACACTGGTAAATGGAAGGTAATAAGAGAAGACAGAAATACTGTAATAGGAAAACAGGATTTGACCTGTGATCCTAAAGTGTGTGTGTGTGTGTGTGTGTGTGTGTGTGTGTGTGTGTGTGTGTGTGTGTGTGTGTGTGTGTGTGTGTGTGTGTGTGTGTGTGTGTGTGTGTGTGTGTGTGTGTGTGTGTCTGTACTGTGTGTCCTTGTCTCTGTCTGTGGTCTCTGTGTGAGTGTGTGAAGTGTTGCCAGACTGGACTGTACACAACGGGATCTCCCTCTTCCCCTAACCTATCTGGAGTCAGGAGGTGGAACTCCGTGCCTGGAGCCAAAACACTTTGATACTTTTGAAGGGTGTGTGTGTCTATGAGTGTGCAGGAAGGAGAGAAACTACAAGAGAATGAGGGAAACAATGATAGCAACTGGGGGGAAAGAGGACAGAGTGAGAAGAAAGAAAAAAAGAGAGAGAGAGAGAGAGAGAGAGAGAGAGAGTTTGATCTCTAACCGTCAGATCAGAAGTACTGATTGAAAAGGCAGATTAGTACCCACGGTATTATTCAGATCAGGGAGTGTTGTAATTACACTACAGACATCCCTTCACCCTGTCATGTCTACTCTTTAATGTCTCACAGACAGACAGCAGCTCACTGTTGGATCTTCTCTCCAGCTATTCTGGCAACAACATCAAAAATAACAAATTCATCTACAATCAGAGACACACAGTTCAAGATCGGTGTGAGGTGGTGGTTTGTATGTTTTTGGCAGATCAACCCAGTGTGTGTCTCTTGGAGCCTTAAACCCCAGAGCTCTGTAGGGCCCCACTGATGGACACGGTGTCGCTGGGTGCAGAGAGGCCCTTGTTCATCACTCAGCAAACACTCGGAGGAGCGTTGAGTGACAGGGGCTCGTCTCTCAGGGTGTGTGTGTGTGTGTGTGTGTGTGTGTGTGTGTGTGTGTGTGTGTGTGTGTGTGTGTGTGTGTGTGTGTGTGTGTGTGTGTGTGTGTGTGTGTGTGTGTGTGTGTGTGTGTGTGTCTGTCTGTCTGTCTGTCTGTCTGTCTGTCTGTGTTAGCCCTTCCCATAATTAACTTTGGCAAGAGGTGGAGAGCACTATAAACTTTACAGTGTTTTTCCTCTCATATATTTCCTAATAAAACGTGATCATGAACCAAGATGAATGAAAAAGCAGAGGTGGCACGAGTCAGACCCAAACCCTTAATTGGGATCCCATGAAACAGTCGCTACAGCAGAGGCCAAACAATAGGGCTGCCTGTTATTACGACCTCAGGAAAGTTACATGAGAACTTCTCCAGTTCAAGTAACCAAGCATAATTGTTAACAGAACGCACCCAGGCAGGCGGACATGAGGATGGACGGACAGACAGACAGGAGATCTGACTCACAGAGGCAAAGGCATGAGCATGAACAGAGAGGGGGGGGGTACTGACAGACATTCCAAACAGACAAGCAAGCACAGTGATAAGTACAGATGAGGGCCATAGGTGACATAAATATGCTGTTGACAGACAGGGTAGTAGAGAGATCCAGGTAGTATGGTTGAGATTACACAGTATAGGCAGACAGAAACACCCATCAATACTATTCCGTAGCAGATAATGTTACAGACAAGGATACAGTGTCCGAGTCCAACTGAACACGTGCAGGAATGCGGTCTCTGTTTTCATTTAAATGTATCAGCGTACACAGAGGCAGCAAACCTGGAGCAGCCTACTTGTACACGAATTCAGGGCGCTCGGCGTTTCCCACTGATCTGTAGGAGCTGACGATCAACTTCAGGCGTCAGTGTGGAGTGACTCAAATCAAATCAGATTTGATTCGTCACATGCGCCGAATACAACTGGTGTAGACTTTGACCGTGAAATGTTAGCTTACAAGCCCTTCCCAACGATGCGAAGTTAAAAAAATATTAACACAAGATGAATAGAGTAAAATCCACAATGGAGCGATAATATACAGGGAGTACCAGTATGTATGTGTGTCTGTGTTGTGTCAGTATGCGTGTGTGTGTGTTATGTGTGTGCATATGTAGTGTGTGTGATTGAGTGTATATATGGACTGTATGGTGAGTTGTGTGTGTGTGTTATGTGTGTGCATATGTAGTGTGTGTGATTGAGTGTGCATATGGACTGTATGGTGAGTGTGTGTGTGTGTTATGTGTGTGCATATGTAGTGTGTGTGATTGAGTGTGCATATGGACTGTATGGTGAGTGTGTGTGTGTGTTATGTGTGTGCATATGTAGTGTGTGTGATTGAGTGTGCATATGGACTGTATGGTGAGTGTGTGTGTGTGTTATGTGTGTGCATATGTAGTGTGTGTGATTGAGTGTGCATATGGACTGTATGGTGAGTGTGTGTGTGTGTTATGTTTGTGCATATGTAGTGTGTGTGATTGAGTGTACATATGGACTGTATGGTGAGTGTGTGTGTGTGTGTTATGTGTGTGCATATGTAGTGTGTGTGATTGAGTGTACATATGGACTGTATGGTGAGTGTGTGTGTGTGTTATGTTTGTGCATATGTAGTGTGTGTGATTGAGTGTACATATGGACTGTATGGTGAGTGTGTGTGTGTGTTATGTTTGTGCATATGTAGTGTGTGTGATTGAGTGTACATATGGACTGTATGGTGAGTGTGTGTGTGTGTTATGTTTGTGCATATGTAGTGTGTGTGATTGAGTGTGCATGTGGACTGTATGGTGAGTGTGTGTTATGTTTGTGCATATGTAGTGTGTGTGATTGAGTGTGCATGTGGACTGTATGGTGAGTGTGTGTGTGTGTGTGTGTGTGTGTGTGTGTGTGTGTTATGTTTGTGCATATGTAGTGTGTGTGATTGAGTGTACATATGGACTGTATGGTGAGTGTGTGTGTGTGTTATGTGTGTGCATATGTAGTGTGTGTGATTGAGTGTGCATATGGACTGTATGGTGAGTGTGTGTGTGTGTTATGTTTGTGCATATGTAGTGTGTGTGATTGAGTGTACATATGGACTGTATGGTGAGTGTGTGTGTGTGTGTTATGTGTGTGCATATGTAGTGTGTGTGATTGAGTGTGCATATGGACTGTATGGTGAGTGTGTGTGTGTGTTATGTTTGTGCATATGTAGTGTGTGTGATTGAGTGTACATATGGACTGTATGGTGAGTGTGTGTGTGTGTGTTATGTGTGTGCATATGTAGTGTGTGTGATTGAGTGTACATATGGACTGTATGGTGAGTGTGTGTGTTATGTTTGTGCATATGTAGTGTGTGTGATTGAGTGTACATATGGACTGTATGGTGAGTGTGTGTGTGTGTTATGTTTGTGCATATGTAGTGTGTGTGATTGAGTGTGCATGTGGACTGTATGGTGAGTGTGTGTGTGTGTTATGTTTGTGCATATGTAGTGTGTGTGATTGAGTGTGCATGTGGACTGTATGGTGAGTGTGTGTGTGTGTGTGTGTTATGTTTGTGCATATGTAGTGTGTGTGATTGAGTGTACATATGGACTGTATGGTGAGTGTGCGTAGGGACAGTGCAAGATACAGTCAGTGCAGATAGTTCAGGTATCATTCATTGAATGTCTAGTAGTTTGGCTATTTATCATTCTTGTGGCTTGGGGGTAGAAGCTGTCTCGGAGCCTGTTGATCTGAGAGTTGATGCTCCGGTACCGTTTGCCAGACAGTAGCAGAGTGAACAGTCTATGGCTTGGGTGGCTGGAGTCTTTGCCAATTTTTTCTGACTTTCCTCTGACACTGCCTGATATAGAGGTCCTGGATGGCAGGGAGCTCGACCCCAGTGATGTACTGGGCTGTCTGAGGGGGAAGAGGCGCTGCCGTGCCGACAGCCCCGTCGATGTGGATGGGTGCGGGCTCTCCCCTCTCTCTCCTATAGTCCACGATCAGCTGACGTTGAGGGAGAGGTTGTTAACCTGGCACCACACTGCTAAGTCTCTGACCTCGTTCCTGTAGGCTGACTCATTGCTGTTGGTGATCAGGCCAGGCACTGATGTGTCATCAGCAAACTTGGTGATGGTCTTGGAGTCATGAGTCAGTCATGGGTGAACAGGGAATACAGGAGGGGACAAAGCACACACCCCTGTGTTGAAAGTTAGCATGGAGGAGGTGTTGTTGCCTACCCTCACCACCTGGGGCTGGCCCGTCAGGAGGTCCAGGATCCAGCTACAGAGGGAGGAGTTTAGTCCCAGGATCCCTAGCTTGGTGATATTCTTGGAGGGGACTATGGTGTTGAACGCTGAGCTGTAGTCTATGAACAGCATTCTCACACAGTTATTTCCCCTCTTGTCCAGGTGGGCGAGGGCAGTGTGGAGTGCAATTGAGATTGCGTCATCTGTGGATCTGTTGGGGCGGTATGCGAATTGGAGTGATTCTAAGGTGTCTGAGATGATGGTGTTGATGTGTGTCATGACCAGCCTTTCAAAGCACTTCATAATTACAGATGTGAGTGCTACAGGGCGATAGTAGGCACACACATAGGTTACCAGGTAGGTTACCTTGGAGCTCTTGGGAACAGGGACAGGGACAATGGTGGTCAGCTTGAAACATGTTGGGATTATAGACTGGGACAAGAGAGATTGAAAATGTCCTCGAAGCCACTTGCCAGCTGGTCCGTGCAAGCTTTGAGAACGCACCCTGGTATTCCGTGTGCTTGTTAATATGTTTAAACGCTTTGCTCACATCAACAACGGAGAGCGAGATCACACAGTTATCTGGGGGAAAAAACAAGGGCTTTCACACAAGGCACAGTGTGATATTCCTTCGAAGCGAGCATAAAAGGCATTTATCTCGCTTGGGAGTTCTGCATCGCTGAGCAACTCACGGCTGGGTTTCCCTTTCTAATCCGTTATTGTCTGCAAGCCCGGCCACACATGACGATCTTCGGAGCTGGCGTAATAGGCTTCCACCTTGTAAGCGGTAGCCCAACCTTTAGCCCCGTGCGGATATTTCCCGTAATCCATGGTTTTTGGTTTGGATACATCCTTGAAGTCTCTGTTGGGGCGCCATCGTCTATGCACTTATTGATGAAGCCTTTGACTGTTGTGGTAAACTCCTCAATGCTATCAGTTGAACCTCGGGAACATATCCCAGGATCGCGTCTGCTTCATCTGACCACCTCCTTATTGAGCTCATCACTGGTACTTCCTGTTTGAGCGTTTGTTGGTAAACAGGAAGCAGGAGAATGGAGTCTTGGTCAGATTTGCCAAAGGGAGGACGAACGAGGGCCTTGTATGTGTTTCTGGGGGTAGAATAAAAGTGGTCTAGAGTTTTAGAGCCCCTAGTGTCATAGGAAACATGTCGGTAAAAGTGAGGTAGGACGCTTTTAAGCCTCCCCCTGTTAAAGTCTCCGCCCACCAGAAACGCTGCCTCTGGGTGAGCGGTTTCTTATTTGTTCATGGACCCGTACAGTTCGTTGAGTGCCAGAGTGGTGTTGGCTTGTGGAGGGATGTAGACAGCCGTGATAATTACGGATGAGAACTCTCTTGGTAGATAAAAGGGTCTGCAGCTCACCATGAGGTGTTCTATATCAGGTGAGCAAAAGCTTGGGATTTCCTTCACAATTGAAGCAGCACACCAGGTTCCGTTCATGAAAAAAAACACACTCCTCCGTCTTTCGTATTCCCTGAAGCCGCCGCCCACTCCCGCCACTGCCTGGAGAATCCATTGAGAACTACGTGCGTAGCGTCATCATCCGGCCAAGTTTCAGTAAGACAAATAATATTGCTGCTTTTCAAGTCTCTCTGATGGGAGACTCTCAGACGAAGCTCATCCATCTTATTCTCCAGTGACTGGACATTTTGCCAATAGAACGGAGGGAGCGCCGTTAGAATTTCTCTTCGCCTCGATCTCACCCAGGACTCCACCTCGTCTCCTGCGTCGGAGGCGTCTTGGTGGCCCATGGAACAAAGGAATAGGGAACAGTGGAACATCTGAGTCAGAGATGAAGTCGTGTTTGTCCAGAAGTGCTTGGAGGTCATATGTGATAATTGTCTGAACTTTCTGTAAGATAAAAAAGACAAACACGATAAAAGTCACTAAATAGCAAAGTCGGGTTGGAACTCGTAAGATGACGCCCTTCTCCGTCGGCGCCGTCTAGTTGTGGGTGTTGAAGGCGTGACAGCCGACTATCGCGTGACAGTGATCTGTTGCTCTGCTCTCACCTCTATATTTTGACAGAGAGGAATATAGGAGACCTGTCAGTGATGCAGCTCATACTCCATTGCTTTAGCCGCTATCTCCTGGCCCCATGTCCCACAACCCCCCCCGCCCCCAAACTGAAGATACTATACACAAAAAACACACACACATAAACACACGCAAACACACACACAAATAGACACACAGACAAGCACACACACACTCACACTTGTTAGCACTGTAACAGTCTGACGCTTTTCCTCTGAAAACTCAACCTCAGCCACACCACACACGTGTTCTATTTTTCTCCTTCCCCTCTCCATCTTCATCTCCATTCCCTCTATCTTTTACCTCTTTAAAAACCTCAACCACAGTAAGATATATGTCAATTCACTTGTAACCCTCTTACTTACCAACAAAAGAATCCCCAATGCAGAAAAACAACATTGCACGTATGGAGAAAAACATGCCACCGTTATACGATTGCTCTAAACAAACAAAAACCAGGATCTCAGTAGGACACCTGTTCTCCATATGTCCGTTCTTGATTATCACAGCCATTTTGCCTTAAACTCAACTCAACAAAACTAAAACCAACTACGCTCCTACATAGAGCTTTTAACCAAGTATCCACTCTATCCTCCGACTGTGGTGACCCGCAGACACAAATAAACAGAGAGAGAAAGGGGTCACTCTTTGTGGGTCTGGGGCTTTGGGAACCAAACACAGCGGCTGGAGGCTGGAGAGAGGGGAGGGGAGGAGGGGGTCAGGGAGGGTCGGGGTCTGTGGAGGGTTCTTGCCCTTCTCTTTTCTCCTCCTCTCCCTCCTCTTCAGTCTTCTTGTGTGTTTGTCCTGTGGATTAAGAGTGTAAACATCTCGTCCGAGTCCTTCCTCCGGTCGCGCTATACTGGCACCCCACAGGCTAATGCCCCATAATAGGTTTGTGTGTGTGTGTTTTTGTGTGTGTGTGTGTGTGTGTGTGTGCGCGTGCGTGCGTGCGTGTGTGCCTGTATGTCCAGCTCCCTGTCTGGATGGTCCTCAGTGCTGACACCTGAACCCCGGGATAATATTGACCCTGTAGGAGAGTATACGACACTAGGACAACCCAGATCAACCCAGACAACCCCGACTAACCCAGACTAACCCAGACCAACCTAGACTAACCCAGACCAACCCAGGCCAACTAAGACCAACCCAGACCAACCTAGACTAACCAAGACCAACCAAGACCAACCCAGACAACCCAGACCAACCTAGACTAACCAAGACAAACTCAGACCAACCCAGACCAACCCAGACCAACCCAGACTAACCCAGACAAACCTAGACTAACCAAGACCAACCAAGACTAAGCAAGACTAACCAATACTAACCCAGACCAATCAAAACCAACCCAGACCAACCCAGATCACCCGAGACTAACTGAGACCAACACAGACCAACCCAGACCAACCCAGACCAATCCAGACCAACCCAGATCAACTCAGACTAACCCAGACCAACACTGACTAACCCAGACTAACCGAGACCAACACAGACACAACCCAGACCAACCCAGATCAACCCAGACTAACCCGGACCAACCCAGATCAACCCAGACCAACCCAGACCAACCCAGACCAACCAAGACCAACCAAGACCAACCCAGACCAACCTAGACTAACCAAGACCAACCCAGACCAACCCAGACAACTCAGACTAACCCAGACCAACTAACCCAGACCAACTCAGGCCAACCCAGACTATCTGTATGTGTGCCAACCACACCCCCAT
The DNA here is from genome assembly GCF_034236695.1 of Oncorhynchus nerka. Lineage (NCBI taxonomy): Eukaryota > Metazoa > Chordata > Actinopteri > Salmoniformes > Salmonidae > Oncorhynchus > Oncorhynchus nerka. The sequence continues at coordinate 54,430,188 of NC_088402.1, forward strand.
TGACCCAGACAACGCTACCTTAGTGGTGCACAGTGCCACCAGCCACAAGAGCTTTGATCAGTAATGAATAAAACCTCTAACCAACTCCAGGACTGGGACAACAACTACCAAAATCATCAACGTGCAATATTCCACATTCTCGGTCTTGTAACCATAACATCCAATCACACACACAGTATTATCTTACTGCGACATTGCATTCAGTACAGCTCCTCTGAAAACCTTGGCCACATAGCTTAAAGTCCAACATTTCCATCCTCCATCCATCATCCACACAGCTGTGTATGTGAAGATATATTCTGAGGGATGGATTTTGTCTTAAAAAGAACCCCAATCTAGCTGTATTATTTCAGTGTTTAGACGGAAAAACAAAGATTGGAAGAGCGTGAGAAGGAGAGACTAAGGTGAAGAGAACGAGAGAGAGAGAAAGGGACAGAGAGAGGAGGACGGGGAATATGAGGGAGCGCTCAAGGCTCTCGTATTTGATTGTCTCTTCTACAAGGAACAAATTGAGGTTTAGTCGTTAGGGTGTTTAGCAATGGCTGGAGGAGTTATTCTGAGCTCAGGGCGAGGGATGAGGGGTTGAGGGGCTAGGGGAGGAGGAGGGGGCACATCGGAGGCACGTTAGACCCCAAGGGCCACACCATGCACCATTCACTCTCTCTCTTCTCTCCTTCACTCGTTCTTCATGGTACAGTTCAAATCCCTTCTCTCTCCTTGTCTCAATCTCACACCTGTCATCGCCACATCTCTCCTACACATCTCTCCCACACCTCTCTCCCCCTATCTCCTCCATCTGACAAGTTTTTTCACATGCAAAAGGCAGATAGACACACACACCTTCGCTGTCTCCACACACCTGGCGGTTAGTACACAGACACACACACACACCACAGATAACACACACATAGGACGACACACACACACACACACACACACACACACACACACACACACACACACACACACACACACACACACACACACACACACACAGAGAGATAGTCATTCATTGCACCCTATAAAAGACTGGGAATCTGAGTCAAGAATGCTGGGAATCTGAGTCTACACACAAGTCAGCCATCTTACCTCCTCCTCCATCTTCTCCCACTCCCTCCCCATCTCCTCCACTGTCCAGACTACCCACCCCCTCCTTTTTGGCCGGACCCACAAGGGACCCACTTGGCAGGACTGCCACCATTATCCGTGTCAACCTGCCCCATAACAGATGCCTGTGACACAGGAAAGCCCAGTGTTTCCTGTCCACGCGTCCCCCGCCATCTCCGGGCCTGTCATATATAACCGACCGTAGAATCATACACACACAAGTAAGCACACGCACACACACACACACACACACGCGCACGCACGCACACACACACACACACACACCTTCACAGAACAGCATGTGCCATATTTCATCCCCCTAGCTGCTCTTTCCTAGATTATACACTGTGTATGGGGACTGTGGATCTGAACGGGGTCTATAAAGGGGTCTTTGTGTCCATGGGACAGAAGTCAGGTGTTTGTCTTGGCTGGGGACACACACCACTCTGGGTTACTCTGCCCGCTGGTGGTGGCCTGGCTTTAACGTCGTCCTCCCCTACGGCATGACATGGAGTAACTCCACGCGGCACGTGTGTGAGTGCGTGCTTGTTCGTCTGTTTGACAGAGACCGTGCATTGGGCCGATCCTCTGCTCCTGAGCTCGTTTTTTTTTTTTTTTTGCTTCTTAAAAAAAAAACACGCTAGTTAGTCATTCTATGTCTATGACCACACATGATGAATGTTTGACCTCTGCGTTGTAAATGTCCTCGGTGGAGACAGAAGTCGGCCCTGCGGGCCCTGAGGTTAGCACTGATAAAGTCCATTCTTCAAACCACTGCCAGGGCTCTGTCAGAATGGATCCACTGGCACGCACACACAGGTGCACACACAGGCGCACACACGCGCGCGCACACACAGGGGCGCACGTGCGCGCAAACACACACACACACACACACACACACACATCCTGGAACCTCTCTCTTATCAGTCGTCTCAGGACGCCTATCTGAGCAGAGTCATACAATTACCCCACAGAGTCAACCAACAGGCTGGGGGAGAGAAGGGAGAGAGGGGCGGAGAGGGTGACCTCAGCATCCCGGGACTCCAATCAACCCCCTTATCAAAAGGACGGCCAATTCACTGTAAACTTTCACAGTGGTTTGAGGTTTCGCCCCCAAACCCAGTCCAAACCCTGCTGGCTCACACCCAGTGCTCATAAAATACCCTAAACCAGGCATTATGGGGGAATTGGGGCTGAAGTGTAAACGGCTAGTAGTGAGGGCCGTGAAATGGGACAGGGACTTGATGATACGTCCCAACGAAGTGGTCGATCGTCTGTTAAGCGTTCTAGTGCTTCCCAACAAGGTGCGTCAGAATAACCAGAACTAGGCCACTTCTGGAGGGTCTAGTGGGGTCCTGGAAGGCCCAGTCCAATCTAGTCCTGCTAGACCCAGCGGAGAAAGTCTCCCTCCTCCTCTCTATGTAATGAAGAAATTACCCTTGTCAACTCTAGCAGGCAGGCAGTCTCCCTGGTCTGTACCAGCTGGCTCCCTCTATCAGCGGCAGGCAGGCAGTCTCCCTGGTCTGTACCAGCTGGCTCCCTCTATCAGCGGCAGGCAGGCAGTCTCCCTGGTCTGTACCAGCTGGCTCCCTCTATCAGCGGCAGGCAGGCAGTCTCCCTGGTCTGTACCAGCTGGCTCCCTCTATCAGCGGCAGGCAGGCAGCGCCCAATGTTGAAGCACTCTCTTAATTAACAAATGCATATACACAAACACTCATCTAGGGATGGACACACAAGTGTCCACACACACACCACATCGTCTGTATGGAGTATTGGCTCAGGTATCAGTTAACTGCAGCCTATACAATCGCCAGGAGCGTTGAGGTAATGGGCGCAGTGTGTGTGTGTGTGTGTGTGTGTGTGTGTGTGTGTGTGTGTGTGTGTGTGTGTCTGTGTGTGTGTGTGTGTGTGTGTGTGTGTCTGTGTGGATGTGCATGTGTGTGTGTCTGTGTGGATGTGCGTGTGTTCCCTGTAATAATTATAGAATGTGCAGCGGGTGATGTTGCTCTTGGCACTTCCTGTCAGCAGCTCCTGGGTGGAACTAATTGATTGCGGAGGCAGTGCAGCTGACATCGGGAGGGGGGGGTTCATAGCAGCTGACATCACTGTGAGCGACACGGACTGTCTGCGCTGTGAACGCTCTCAGAGGGAGTTCCCATCACCCCAGGCTTTCTCCTGCTCACCTTCAACTGGCCCACAGCCAGACTCACCAGCAGTGGATTTCTAGTGCAATAACACGGGTAGACACACGGGTAGACACACGGATACACCCACGTTACGCTAACCCACTCACATACACACATGCAAACAACATTCTGACACCATCTCAAGTCCATTCTTTATTCCAACACTCATCATGACATCCACACGTAGCCTCTCGCCCAGACCAACCCAGGGAGAACGCAGGGCCTTCCTTCCACCAAATCCTCTGTTGTCTCATTTGCCAAAAGGGATGAAGAACGTTCTCCGCTTCCTGTGTTCACTGCGCTGAACGTCAGCCAAATAGGAGAAATCAGAGTCAGAGGACAACGGTAGATGTGACGTCCAATCAGTGTGATTACAGTAGTATTGTGGGGGAAGCGGGAGGGCAAAAACCTGTGTTTACGTACCCCCCCCTAGCATTTAGACATTCCTGTCAATACTACCACCCCTAGTTTCCGAGCCCCATGGGACCCGTAGGACCACAGGCCCTGCAGCCCCAGTTGAAACTGTAGCCCCGCTCACTAACTCTCTCACCAGGCCAGCTTGCACCGGCAGGCAGCAAGGGCCAACCCCAGCAGCAGTCAGAAAAAATATACAAACCCTGCTAACCCCTAGTAGAGTAGCTATGAGAGCCCGTATTGCTTTAGGTAGAGCTTTTCATACCCTAACATAAATACTCCTCCCTCTCCCTCGAATCATGGATCTTTCTCTCTCTCTTTCTTTCTTTGCCTGTGCTATGGGCCAAGCAGGACCACAGTTCTCTCTCTCTCTCTCCCGCTCTCTCTCGTTCCCTCCCTCTCCCTCGTTCTGTCTCTCGCTTTCTCTCGCTCTCCAGTGAACTGCACAGCAGAGGTCTGAGCTGTTTACCCAACCCGAGGGGAGGCCTTTTATGAAGAAAGAAAGAAAAAGAAAGAAAAAGAAAGAAAGAAAGAAAGAAAGAAAGAAAGAAAGAAAGAAAGAAAGAAAGAGCCCACTTCAAACCCCTGGCATCCATCTTTAAGATGGCACAGCAACTCCCGGCACGGCTGTCCCCGTTATGAAATGAAACCACTTGAAGACAAAAGGACGTAGAAGGTTTGGAGAGGTGGATGACAGGGGGATGGGGTGGGATTGTGGGAACGGGTCAGATAGATAGATTTAACCCCCTGGACTGCAGCCATTTGTGTAATTTGTTCCACGCATGGACAGCGTTGTCATTTCTCCGGACACTGGGGTTTATATTGGCTAGCTCTTCACACAATGCACTGTCAAGGGCTCACTTAGACACGCTGGTCAGACAGAACTGAGCCCCGAAAACACAAATACACTTAACAAGGGTGACGTATTTATACTCACATATAGAATAGAATAGAATACAACTTTATTGTCCATCCAGGATGGAAATGTTTCTTTATACACACACAATCAAATATACAGACACACAGAGACTGTATAATGTGTATATAGAGAAACAGACTTGCATAGACAATCTCTCTCGGACTAACACACACACACACGCACACACACAGACACACATACACACACACATTTCTAGCCCTCTTGTGGACAGGGGAGAACTAATCTACATGACAGATGATCAATGACACTTTGTTAGGCCTCGAACCCTCAACCCTGCCTGCTGAAAGGGACTCTGTGTCTCATCCTCAGGTGCTCAACTCTGAGCCATTCCTTCCCTTCCCCTTTCATCCCTCTATCTTTCTCCTGCTCTCCCCTCCCTTTCATCCCTCTATCTTTCCCCTGCTCTCCCCTCCCTTTCATCCCTCTGTCTTTCCCCTGCTCTCCCCTCCCTTTCATCCCTCTATCTTCCCCTGCTCTCCCCTCCCTTTCATCCCTCTATCTTTCCCCTGCTCTCCCCTCCCTTTCATCACTCTATCTTTCCCCTGCTCTCCCTTTCATCCCTCTATCTTTCCCCTGCTCTCCCTTTCATCCCTCTATCTTTCCCCTGCTCTCCCTTTCATTCCTCTATCTTTCCCCTGCTCTCCCTTTCATTCCTCTATCTTTCCCCTGCTCTCCTCTCCCTTTCATCCCTCTATCTTTCCCCTGCTCTCCCCTCCCTTTCATCCCTCTATCTTTCCCCTGCACTCCCCTCCCTTTCATCCCTCTATCTTTCCTCCGCTCTCCCCTCCCTTTCATCCCTCTATCTTTCCCCTGCTCTCCCCTCCCTTTCATCCCTCTATCTTTCCCCTGCTCTCCCCTCTCTTTCATCCCTCTATCTTCCCCTGCTCTCCCCTCCCTTTCATCCTCTCACCTCTGTTCCGCCGTTACCTCCTTACATCCCCCTTCCGTCGTTATTTCACCGTCCCCTCCATTCATGCCTCCACCAATCCCTCTCTTTGCTCTAACATGCCCTTAACACACACTCGTCCTATAGAGTCAGGCCCTGCTGCTCTCAATGCTTACTGCTCTAGCTTGTGTCATGCTGCGGCTCAGCTGGACTCTAATGGCTCCCCAGACAATGATCTACAGAGAGGTTAAAGAAACAGACCATGGGATTAATCACTGTGTGTGCGTGTGTGTGTGTGTGTGTGTGTGTGTGTGTGTGTGTGTGTGTGTGTTGTGTGTGTCAAAGCGATATGAACCAGATGGACATGACTCCAAACAGAATGGCCGAAGGCATGGTGACTTGGACAGACAAACACAGTACAGTAACGGTACCTTATCAGAACCACATCTGAACACCAAATCGGAACGCATCTCAACATCAGATTACTCTCCACTTAATACGGTGCATGGCTGTCATGGACGGAAAGCCCAGACCCCTACCAGATGTGGCACTGTGGGGAGACGGGGAGAGGAAGGCGTGTTGCCAGGCCTTATTACCTAATTGGAGGCAGTGGATAGCTCCCAGTTATAGCCATCGCTACAGACACAATGATGCATTGTTCAGGCCTCCCCTGACTGAGCTCCATCCATGGCTGTGTAATCCATTACTCCCCAGTCACACTGACCTGCCCTGATTAGGAGTAGGAGCTACTGGAGCGGGGGGCTGGGCTTGTCTGAAGAGTGGTTGCATCTAGGTGGGTATATGGTTTATAGCCCCACCTGTTTTCACTTTGACTTGATGGGGCATAAAAAAAAAAGAAGATCTGCCCTGCCAATAAATAATTTCTTCTCAACTTCACCTCAATCTAATTTCCTTTATAGTCATGAAGAAGCACACATCAGGTTCGCCAGAGTCCAGAGAGCGCCCATAGGTCTGACAAGTGGAACAAATAATGAGTCCCTTTCTCTACATCTTCTTAGACTCTTCCGTTCTCTCTTTCATTTCCCCAGCCTCCCCCTCTTCTCTCTCACACCTCTCGTGGGTTCCTCTCCCTCTCTCCTCTCCTCCGTCTCACGGCAGAATCCAACCTTTGTCCATAAATTCAACATTTCCACGGTTAAGTTCAGGCACTAATTCCGAATGGTTAAGTTAAGGGTGAAGGTTTGGGATAGGTTTAAAACAAACAAAAAACTCCATGGGTAAGTTTAGGCATTAAGGAGGCAGACACGGTGACACTTCAGCAAGGCTCAGACACCAGACACACACGTGTGTGAGAACGCCACAGAGTGTGATAACAGCAGAGATGACAGCTCTGAGGTGTCGGGCGTCGGCAGCTAGCTACAGTGCATTCTGAAAGTATTCAAACCCCTTGATTTGTTCCACATTTTGTTACGTTACAGCCTTATTCTAAAATGGATTAAATTGTTCTTTTCCCCCTCGTCAATCTACACACAATACCCCATAATGACAAAGCAAAAACAGGTTATACATTTTTTTAAACTGAAATATACCATTTACATAAGTATTCAGACTCTTTACTTTGGCAGCGATTACAGCCTTGAGTCTTCTTGGGTATGATGCTTGACACACCTGTATTTGGGGAGGTTCTCTCATTCTTCTCTGCAGACCCTCTCAAGCTCTGTCAGGATGGATGGGGAGCGTCGCTGCACAGATATTTTCAGGTCTCTCCAGAGACTTTCGAAGGGGTTCAAGTCTGGGCTCTGGTTGTGCCACTCAAGGACATTCAGAGACTTGTCCCGAAGCCACTCCTGCATTGTATTGGCTGTGTGCTTAGAGTCATTGTCTTGTTGGAAGGTGAACCTTCGCCCCAGTCTGAGGTCCTGTGTGCTCTGGAGCAGGTTTTCATCAAGGATCTCTCTGTACTTTGCTCCATTCATCTTTCCCTCGATCCTGACTAGTCTCCCAGTCTCTGATGCTGAAAAACATCCCCAGAGCATGATGCTGTCACCACCATGCTTCACCTTAGGGATGGTGCCTGGTTTCCCCCAGACATGACTCTTGGCATTCAGGCCAAAGAGTTCAGTCTTGCATTCATCAGACCAGAGAATCTTGTTTCTCATGGTCTGAGAGTCCTTTAGGTGCATTTTGGCAAGCTAAAAGCAGGCCTTCATGTGTCTTTTACTGAGGAGTGTATTCCGTCTGGCCACTCTATCATAAAAACCTGATTGGTGGAGTGCTGCAGAGATGGTTGTCCTTCTGGAAGGTTCTCCCAGAGGAACTCTGGAGCTCTGTCAGAGTGACCATCAGGTTCTTGGTCACCTCCCTCACCAAGGCCCTTCTCCCCCGATTGCTCAGTTTTGCCTCGACACAGTCCTGTCTCGGAGCTCTACGGACAATTTATTTTACCGCATGGCTTGGTTTTTGCTCTGACATGCACTGTCAACAATGGGACCTTATATAGACAGGTGTGTGCCTTTCCAAATCATGTCCAAATCACCACAGGTGGACTCCAATTAAGTTGTAGAAACATCTCAAGGATGATCAATTAAAACTATGATGCACCTGAGCTGAATTTCGAGTCTCATAGCAAAGGCTGTAATGTAACAAAATGTGGAAAAGGGGAAGGGGTCTGAATACTTTCATAATGCACTGTACCTGCCACTGTCACCATCCCTGTATTGTAGCAGCGGCCATCTTGTTTTTGGATATACTGGAACAGACAGATATTACTGACAATCATTCTTGAACAATCCACCACTCAATGGTAGATCATCTAGAACATCTCCTCAGACTTCCTTGAGCTTTTGATTTCCTAAACTAATTCCATAACAACTGGAGTTGAACTGAGGGGCAATGCCAGCCGGAGCTACAGTCCAACCCAATTCTGTCAATCTGTGTCATAGAACCAAAAGTTCACTCCGTATTTCACTCTCTCACTCCAATTTCTCAGCGCTGTACAGTATACAGTTCTTTGGTGCTATGAGCCAACTGGCCCAGTTTCTGAGAATCTTTTTTTCTTCCAGAAGCCTGGGAGCACTTAAGGAAGGAGAGAGAGAGCGAGAGCGAGAGAGAACGAGAGCGAGAGAGAGCGAGAGCAAGAGAGAGAGAGAGAGACTTCTAAATCCCCCTGGAACAACATCTGGGCAACACTGTAAAAACAAACTCCTTCATTCATGTCAACTAAAACAAGCAGCTCCTCCATCTGCAGCACTTTCAAAATGGGTGATGATGAGGAGCAGTGTGTTTGTCTGTGTTCTTGTGTTCGTGTACATGCGAGCAAGAGAGAGGTGTGTGTGTGTGTGTGTGTGTGTGTGTGTGTGTGTGTGTGTGTGTGTGTGTGTGTGTGTGTGCGTGCGTGCGTGTTGTTTGTGAGTAGTGTGTCCACTGCCCGGGCATATTTATCCTCCTGAGGTCTGCATATGATTGATGGGGAGGGGGAGGAAGGGGACATGGTGGGAGGTGAGGAGACAGAGGGACTGTGGGGGGCTCCATCTACAAACGCTCAGCTGCAACGCACAGAACAGACCTGGGGCTACGATGACACCCCCTGAGAACCCCCGTAAACACCCGGCCCCCGACCCGGAGCCCCAGAAACACTTTACGAGCCCACTGCCAGGGGTTTAGGGGCTGTTCCCCACTTCCCATCACAAACCCAGTCTGCTCTCTCACCGACCATCTTTCCAGTCTGACACACAGAGCAGGAGGCAGGAAGCAAGAGGCAGGAGCACCACCATATCTGGGATCAACCAATACCGCCGGGAGAATAGAACGAGAGGGAGCCGAGGGGAGGGGAACGGGGGAGGGGGACTCTGATCAGAGGAACCGATTGGAGGATTAACTAACTGATGATAATCTTTGAGTGAAGCAGTGGAAGGGTTGGGATGGAGGGATGGAGGGGTGGAGGGGTGTAACAGATGGAGGGCAGAAGTGGTAGTGGTGATTTAGAGGAAGTAGGGCTGCTCGGTGCACCTTCCTGCTTTAACTCCTACTAGTTGATTAGATGAGAAAATGACAATGTTTCCTGTTTCTAAATGACCTCTAAAGCCGCAGGGAAAGGATGATGCCTCGGGTTATATAGTGGGTCTGAACAGAGGAAACTAACTGAACTCTATGGTCAAGATGTCAATACCAGGGAAATTTACAAGCCAGTTCGATGTGCCATTTTTCCTGCAACAGGATATGGAGAAAAAAATGGAGTGATTCTTTTCTAATGAAAACATCGACTCCAACAGGAGGAAATCCTTTTTTGATTTTTAACCAATAATAATTGCAGACTCACTTGGACTGGGGAAGGGCCATGTTTGTGAACACTGACCAGGGAATTCCAACACTCTGGTCCAGCCAAGCCAAGCACCTCTCCATACAGGCAGCCTGAGTCATGAGGATACTCTAGGTAGGCTACCAGACATTCAAGGCATTTAGGACCGTAATCCGACACGGTTCCAAATGTCTAACATTGTGAGGCTGATCAAGGACCACCGTTCTCCCGCTGTAAACCACGAGCCGCAGAAAAAGTAGCAGTTGAATGAAAGTGGTTGTCAGACAATAAATGACTAATCTTTGTATTTTTACTCGCTGAGTGTGCAGAGACAGAGCCTGCCGGTTTCCGTGTTGAACAGCCGTGCACCGCGCGCTCTATAAAACGTAATTGCCTTGGCAGTAATTGAATACACTTCTCGGGCGCCACGGTGTGCCCGAAGGCGAAGAGGTGAAAACACACCAAACGCCCTTCGGGGCCAAAGGTAGGCGATCTATCAAAGTTAAGTTAAAACCAACAAACTAAGTAGCCCACAATCAACCATATTTACACAATCATTTCCCACCTTGACAAGACCCTCCAAGACGCCAGTGCGAATGAAAATATTTAACTCACCCAAATTATATCAAGCATAGGCCTGTGCGATAAAAGCGTGTTGCAAATCAAATACTATTGTAAAGGTGTGCCTGACATGCAGACACAATGGGATAAAAGCAATTAAACGTATTCGTGTTTATGAAATTACATGATATATATTACTGAGTCACATTTAATCGAAATGTTATTTGGAAGGGAAAAAAACGGAGTTTCTTGGATTTATAGGCCTTAAACATGCGTCATGTTTTTCGTTCATATGAACAAATGTAGCCTAATGTTCAGGTCAACAGGACATTAGTCCATGTGTATTTCAGAACATTGTTAAAAAATGTTGTAGGCCTATTACTAATACAACGTTATTATATAGGTCTATAATAGCTACACATTTACTTTCGGAGGGTTTCAAACTAATTCAGAGATCTCTCATTCGCAGTGTTGCCCACAATTAATGGCGCTTGAATCTGCACTGCGGAGAGCACTCACACCTGTGTTGTGTACACATACACGCGCGCACACACACACACACACACACACAGACACACCAACACACGAGCAAACATTATTACAATGAGTGCTTACCCGGGAGTGGGTACGGTCATAATGAATAAAAATCAGTAGGCTATAATCCACATACACGCCATGGAGAAAGTAGCCTAATGAACCTAATGAACTTAATCAAATAATGTTACGGAACATGTTCAAACATCTTGTGCGCACTCTGTCAAAACGCATTTTCAAACGACGACACATAGTTGAATTAAGATGAGGAGTCAAACACATCACTTAATTATTCCCCACGTTTAAAGAACGTTAAAAATAAATCAACATTTGAAAATGTTACAAAATAAATCAATATAGCCTAGTCCTACTGACCAGAAAACGCACGTGATCAAATGCATTTATTTCGTATTTTACCTTTGTATGAAAGTCTGAGTCGTGGTACGTTCGTCTTGGTAGCTGAGACAGTTGTTAGAAGTAGAGCAACCAGAGTCACCATGTGGCAGAAAGTTGATGATTCCTTCATGGTTCCTTGGAAATGTCCTTTTGAATTGTCGATAGATCTTTGAGTTTTTAGAAATCTTGCAATTCACCTCTGTAACAAACGAATATTTCTATTCTAAATGATTGTATCACTGTATATATATATTTTTTTAAGTGATTAAACTAAATTGTCATTAACGTGAAGGACTCGGTCAATCCTGTATCTGAACTCCGTGCGTAATGGTCTCAGATATTAATGGTCTCAACACGCGTTTCCCTCTGAACAGCCTTTGCTCCAGCCCCGGAGTTTTTTTTCCTTCTCAGATGTCCGAAGGAGTCCGTTTTTAGACAGGGCTTGGGATAGACCGGATAGACTCACCCCGCCTTTCTCTGGAGGTGCAAGAGAGCCGCGCAGCAGCCCAGTGAAGGGAAGCGCTCCAACCAAGCGATCCGCCTCTCACCAGACACGCTCTCAACTGAAAATGCTCCGGAGTCCTCTGTAGGTGATAAATAAATAGGTTCGATTCTTTTAATAGTCGATTGAGATGTAATTGAATGTTGCTTAATAAAGACTATGTCTGATTTAAGTATTTGAACCTGAAATGGAGTGAAATGAATAGTCTAATTTATCATGGTCTGTGCGCAAAAATAATGTGGCATTACTGGGTCTGTCCGCATCATGGGCGACCTGCCCCTTGAGAGCTATTGTAACGTGTGCAGTGCTTTAATTAAATTGGGGGGTACTCCTCCACTCTCCAAATGAGCAGGGGTCTCCGAGGGGTTGTGGCTAAGCATTCAAGGTGTCAGGGCAATGAAAATCCACTGCCTTTGGTGAAACTGGTTTCTACCAGAAAATATGTTCCCTTCCCTTGTACTTGAATTCAATGGCAGTGGGAGTAGCATTTTCACCTTGATTAAGAGATCAACGCAAAATTGAACCGTTCTTGTCCCCATAACCTAAACATAGGCAATGCATTCCAGCGCTGGCTCAGCCATAGCAACACCTAATTGGAATGGACAAAATGATCATCCTCTTAACCAATAAGGGATCCTACAGCTTTGCAACCTTATGTTTTGGAACACCCAAGTTCACCAACAACAGAAATGTGTGTATGGTTGAATGTACTGTATGATCGAAGGGGGATATTTGGAGAAATGTCGTTTCTTTTGGACAGAGTTACATTGTTACATTGTTCCAGACGTTTTTCGGGTTAAATGTCAATCCTATAGGAGCTTCTTTGAGATTGCATCACTTTCCCCCAATTATCCAACAGTACTCCAGCTATGATTGAGAATGGCAGAGAGAATGTTGAACTGCTTATGTTCAGTGTGTGTGTGTGTGTGTGTGTGAGAGAGAGAGAGAATTATTTATCACTTGGTCTATTTATGACCCTTTCCACATACATGTAGGCCATACCGAGGCCATGTTGACCATGCAGAACGTCTGACGGCGGCTATCATCAGGATCACACGCTAAAACGCACGCAATCTGAAAACAACCACAACGCAATGACGGACACCCTAGCAACGCTGTCCACGATATCTTTTTCCCCCCTCCACTACCAAGGCCCCCTGTAATTGAGAGTAAAATGTGGATGATTTGGGGTTCGTGTGCTGTGACTCAGATGCCCACGTCGATGGACTGAGTACAGACCGTTGGCTGCTCTCAGTGAAGGGGACGGAGGGAGGAGAAGGTTGCAAAAGCTGGGTTAGAGGTCGATGGTAGAAAGTGGCTTTAACCTGTAGAGCTGCCCGCGCCCCATGCACGTTCTCCGCGGTCCCTGCCCTGCCAGTTAGAGGAGGCGGTGGTGGTGGAGGGGAGCCACAGCCGGTGGCCAGGCCTTGCCTAGGGGCAGTAAGATGGGGTTCATAAATGTTTTATCCCTCTCTGGAGCTGAGCGTGGATGCTGGGATTGGGAGGGAGTGGAGTGGATCGGAGCGGACAGGGGCGACAGGCTGCTTCTCGCCACAGGGACCACTCTGGAATCTATCTCAACAGTCCGCCTTGCCTCAGCCTGCCCCCTGTACACTCCCAGAGCTGGGGAGGAGAGAGGGGAGGAGAGGAGCGAGGGATGATTGAAGGTGAAGAGAGGGTTTTGTATTATTAAAACCTGAGAGGAGGAGTGTGTGGGCGTGCCTGTGTGTGCGTGAGTGAGCAGGAGTGTGTGTGCGTGCCTGTGTGTGCGTGAGCAGGAGTGTGTGTGCGTGAGCAGGAGTGTGTGTGCATGCCTGTGTGCAGCTACAGTCTGGACAGGAAGGAGAGCTGAGTCACGTTTGGCCAATAGAGACAAAGTACACCTGGTTTTACTACAAACCACTATATACAGTATCAGTGCAGGTGCAGAGTGGCTGAAGATGTGTCCGGATGTGTTGAGTGAAAATGGCTATAAAGTAGAAGAACATACATGCGTGTACATACACACTGTGATGTGTGTGTAGGTATGTGCATTTCATGAGACAATGTACTTGCCACCCTACCTGTCAGACACCTGGGTTGCCATGGTTACATCAAATCAAATGCATTAATTTTGCCATTCATACATCAACTGATATCTCAAAGTGCTGTACAGAAACCCAGCCTAAAACCCCAAACATCAGAGCCCCCCCCCCCCCCCCCCACACACTCAGGCTCGTGGAACTGGGCGTGTCACATTTGACCTTTGACCCCATGGGGGTGTTCAGGGGGTGCTCATGAGCCCTGTTGTCGCCCCACTTCTAAGCAGACCCTGATTACAGACTGACCTGTGCAGTGACCGCTGACCGGTGCCTTTAAACACAGCAGCATGGGAGGGAGGGAGGGAGGGAGGGAGGGAGCAGAGGACTGTGGAGTCAATGCTACAACTACTGGCCTCACATACATGGTCAGACTGAATAACGCTGTTTATAGATACTCAGTCAAAAATAACACATATCTTGTGTTACCAGAATGCATGTTTAGATCCATGTACTCACCCAAACAAAGAGAGAGAGAGTCAACTATACATGTCATTTGAACATGCTGCTCTGGGCCTGGGAGGTTATTGTCTTTGACTCATCCCAGTCTCACAGTTGTGGATTGTGGTTTTGCTTGAATAAAGCACTCACTGTTATATATATTCTTTCTGGTTTTATTCCCCAAGGAGCAACCATTCCACTTTTCACTATTGACTCCCCCACTAACATATCCTCCTCCCACTCCCTGTCCTCAAATAAGCCTTGAGCTCTCCCTACTCCCTTTAACATGCACTCCTCCTCAACACTCCCCCTTCTTCTCGCAACCCTCCCCTGATCTAGAATGTTCCTTATCCCACCATCTCGCTCTCGCTCTCTCTCATGTTGCTACTCTCTCTCTCCTTTACTCCCTTGCCTCCCCAATATAATTTACATTCCCCACCTGTGCTCTCAGTAACGTTCAGTATGATAGGGACTTTGAAACAAGCTCTGGAGCTCCCCAGGGATCTATTCTTGGACCTCCTCCAAAACAGCTCTGGAGCTCCTCAGGGATCTATTCTTGGACCTCTCCAGAACAGCTTTGGAGCTCCTCAGGGATCTATTCTTGGACCCCTCCAAAACAGCTTTGGAGCTCCTCAGGGATCTATTCTTGGGGCTCTATAGACCTCCTGTCCCTTACTCTACATAGGCTAGGATCTCTCTGGCTGCTAGCCTACACCGGGGAGGACTGAGGGATCGTTCCCTGGCTCCGGGCCCCAGAGTAGTGCTCCCTCTGTGGGGAGATATGTCAGGATAATCTCCCCTCAAGATGGATGATTTCATCACCATCTAAAACATCTGGGAATCTGGCAAACACACCACTCTGACTCTACCAACAGCAACAGTTACAGAAGATAACCAATGTAGTGATGATGTGCAACAATAATCGTCATGTTAAGTACTGTAGATAATCCATTACATTTGGCTCAGGGGGGACAGTGATGCGAATGACGCTGCGCTGTGATTGGTGCCATGTGATAAGTTCACGACCTGAACACAGATGATCAGAGCAGCATCGTCATTGACCGTGACCTATAACCCCTGACCCAGAGATCATGGTGCCCAACGTTTATTTGTTTACCCCCTCCATCCAGAAAGACATTCATCAAGTTTGTCAAAGGGAGGGTGGCAGTGTGTTTGTGTGTGTATGTATCCCTCTGCTTCTTTGCTTTGTGAGCCTAGAATGTGTTGTGTGTTGAGTGACTGTGGTGTATGTCAATATTTAAGTCTGTTTCATTTTAGAGTTA